>NW_028258372.1:32675344-32978651 GCF_053883595.1 Heterocephalus glaber
CTATCCTTTCCCCTAACCCTCCCACTTCCTTCCCCTTTGCCCCTTTTCTTCCTATTTCACATTACCTATTATACATTTAGTCCTTATTTACGCTTTCAGTTTCTCACACCAGAGAAACTATTCAGTATTTATACATGTGTGTCCTATTTATTTCACTTAAGAGTATGGCCTCAATGTGCATCCACTTAGCTATAAATGACCCTAATTTCTCATTTTTTATGGATGAGTAGTACTCCATTTTATTTAAAAAAAACACATTTTCTTTATCCAGTCTCCAGTTGATGGGCATTTGGGCTGTTTCCAAGTTTTAGCTATCACAAACTGTGCTGCTATGAACATGGGTACACATATATTACTGTGGTATGATTCTTTTAATTCTTTAGGGAAGATCCCCAGCACTGGAATAGAGGGGTCAAATGGGACTTCCAGTCCTAGTTCTTTGAGGTATCTCCATACTGATTTCCACAGTGCTTGTACCAGTCTACACTCCCACCAGCAGTGGAGCAGGGTTCCTCTTTCCCCACACCCCCGCCAGCATTTGTTATTGGTTGATTTCATGAGAGCAGCCATTCTTTCTGGAGTGAGGTGGAATCTCAGTGTTGTTTTCATTTGCATCTCTTGAACGACCAGTGATGTTGAACATTTTTTATGTATTTATTTGCTATTTCTACTTCTTTGTCTGAGAAATGTCTGTTCATTTCAGATGCCCATTTTTTAATTGGGTCTTTAAATTTGGGAGGTCTGATCTGTTTAAGTTCTTTATAGATTCAAGATAGTAGACCTTTGTCTGAGGAAATGCAGGTGAAGATTTTTTCCCACATTGTGGGTTGTCTCTTCACACTGCTGGTGGTTTCTCTTACTGTGCAGAAGCTTTTAAATAAGAAGAGATCCCACTTGTTGATTGTGTGTGCTAGTTCACGGGCAAGTGAGATTTTGTTCATAAAATCTTTTCCTACACCGATGTCTTCAAGAGTTCTACCTAACCTCTGTTCCAACTAGTTCAGAGTTTCTATTTTAATATTTAGATCGTTAATCCATTTCGATTTTAGTTCAGTGCATGGTGAGAGATAAAGGTCTAGTTTTAATCCTTGGGAAGTTGATACCCAATTTTTCTAGCACCATTTATTAAAGAGGCTATCTTTCCTCCAGTGAGGGTGTTTAGCTCCTTTACCGAAGATGAGATGGCTGAGTGTGTCTGGCATTGTTTCTGCATCTTCTAATCTGTTCCACTGGTCCTCAGGTCTGTTTGACAGTATCATGCGGTTTTTATCACAGTAGTTTTGTAGTATAGTTGCAGGTAGGGGATTGTGATACCCCCTGCCATGTCTCTGTTACCTAGAATTGCTTTTGCTATTCTGAGTCTCTTCTTGTTCCAAATGAATTTTTGGATTGTTTTCTTAAGGTCCGTGAAGTATCCTGCTAGGATCTCAATTGGAATTGCCTTAAATCTATATAGCAGGTTTGGAAGTATGGCCATTTTCACTACATTAATCCTTCCTACCCAGGAGCAGGGGATATCTGTCCATTTTCTGATATTATCTTCAATCTTTTTTTTCAGAGTGCTATAGTTTTCAGAGAAGAGGTCTTTGATTTCTTTTGTTAGGTTGATTTCTAGATATTTCAGTGTTTTGGATGCTATTGTGAAAGGAATTATTTGCCCTATTTCTCTCTCAGTGAGTCTGTCATTGGTGTAGAGGAAAGCTATTGATTTTTGTGTGTTGACCTTGTAACCAGCTACTTGACTGAATTTGTTGGAGTTCTTGGGGTCTTCTATATAGAGTATCATGTCATCTGCAAATAATAACAATTTGACTTCTTCATTTCCTATCTTTATTCTTTTTATTTCTTTCTCTTGCCTAATTGCCATGGCAAATGTTTCCAGAACAAGAGTGGTGATAGTGGACATCCTTGTCTTGTTGCTGATTTTAGTGTGAAGGATTTCAGTTTTTGACCATTTAGTATGATATTGCCTGCTGGTTTTTCATGGATGGCTTTTATCAGTTTGAGGTAGAGACCATCTATTCCAATTTTTTGTAGGGTTTTTATCATAAATGCATGTTGGATTTTGTCAAATGATTTTTCTGCATCTATGGAGATAATCATATCTTTTTTGTCCTTGGCTCTATTGACATCGTGTATTACATTGATTGATTTGCTTATGTTCAACCATCCCTGCAACCTTGGGATGATCAGGGTGTATGATCTTCTTGATGATCTTCTGTATTCTATTTGCCAGTATCTTATTAAGGGCTTTTGCATCTATGTTCATTAGTGAGATTGGCCTATAGTTCTCCTTTTCGGTTGGGTCTTTCTCTGCTTTGGGGATCAAGGTGATGCTTGCTTCCAGGAATGAATTTGGGAGTATTGCTTTCCTTTCAATTTCATTGAAGAGTGTAAACAGTAGTGGCAGCAGTTCCTCTCTAAATGTCTTGTAGAATTCAGTAGTGAAGCCATCAGGGCCCGGGCTTTTCTTAGTTGATAAGTTTTTAACTACACTTGAAATTTCATTGGTTGATATTGGATTGTTTAGAACTTTTAAGTCTTCTTCGTTCAACTTAGATAATTCATATGTATCTAGGAATCTGTCTATCTCTTCTGTGTTTTCCATCTTATTGGCGTACAGGTTCTGGAAGTAGGTATTGATGATCCTCTGGATTTCTTCTGGGTCTGTTGTAATTTCACCCTTTTCATTCCTAATTGCATGGATTTGGGCCTTTTCTTTCCTTTTTCTGATAATGTTGGCTAAGGGTTTGTCAATTTTGTTGATTCTCTTGAAGAATCAACTCTTGGCTTCCTTGATTTTTTTGTATCATTCTCTCAGTCTCCATTGCATTGATTTCTCCTCTGATCTTTATAATTTCCTCCCTTGTATGAGCTCTGGGGTTGTGCTGCTCGTCTTTTTCTAGAAAAATGCTTATACTTTTCAAAAATTACAGTATTTAGAAGAGAGTGATTGTGCATGAATAAAGATAAAGAAGTAGAAAGAGGCAATATTAGCAAATTTGACATTTCAGACTACTGGAAGAAATACAGATTTCAAATTGAATTGATATTTTGAAAAAATTGGATTGACAAAAATGATCTTTAACCAGATATCTGACTAAATTTATTTGATACATTCATATAAAAGATTGTAAAATTAAATTTCAATAATTTTAAAAAGCACAAGAAAGATTTTTCTACTTTTTTCTTGTTTTAATCATTTTTTTCACAGTAAGTATTTTGAAAAGGATACCAAAACAGGTATATATTTTTAATAATGAATTTGATTACAAAATTTAAACACATACTAGATTATACTTGAAGAGGAGCAAAAGTTTTTGGTGCACAATAGAACAGTACAGAGAGAGTATAATATAAATATGTACAGTGCATTATGTACACTACACAATATAATTATATGATTTATATCTCCAGTACATTATATAATGCCTATACTAATTATATGCTATATGATTATAATTGTTACAATAATTATAAAATATACAATCATATCATAATATCATAATGTATATTATACAAAATATATGTTTTCTAATTATTATATACAGTGTATAATATAATTATATGTAAAATATATTATTATAAATTGAATAGTTTCAAAAGCTGGGACATTTTGAAAATTTTCATCATAAAGAATTGAGAAACGTTTGAGGAGGCAGGTACACTTATTCTGATCTAAATATTATGTAGATAATTAAATGTACATATGTGTTGAGACATTACATGATGCTCCATTAATATTTATACTTCTTATGTATTTATGTACCATTTAAAATATATTTAATTTAAAAGAAAAACAACGACTATATTGAAAAACACATGCACAAATGCATCGTAAGCAAGGTGAAAACATTTTTACAAATTTATTCCACTAACAAACTATCAATTTTAATATCAGGTCAACTCATATGATGTTTCTTATATTTACAAGTGAAGGAATCTTGTATCAATAATTTCCACATATTTATTGTAATATATTTCATATTTATTTATGCACCTGAAAATTATATGATATATTTCAACAGTGCAATCAGAGAAATAAATAGAATGAATCAGTAATGCTTTTCTAGAAAATCAAACATAAATTACTCTTAATACATAGAAATATACTCAACTAGAATCACAGTGAGAAATGTTTTTAAAGATATAAATTTTCCATAAATTTTCCCTTATCTGATTGACACATTTTGATAACTCATTCTTTTTACTCTTTTTTTTTTTTTGGTACCAGGGATCCAACTTGGGACCTTGTGCTTGAGAGGCAGGTGGCAGAACCACTGAGCTAAATCTCTGGCCCTGACAACTCATTCTTGAGTAATTTTTATGTTTTCAGGAATTAAATTGATGAAAATGCATTGGGTGATAATTAAGAACCCCTATCAAAACTGAAGTATAGCTTTTGATAGAGAAATTCTATAATTCATTTATTTCCTACAGATATAGTCTGAATAATGTGTGTATAAAATTTTTCATAAGGAATTTCTTTCAAAAAGGCCTGGAACTAATATAATGAGCTGCTTTCTGAAGTACGCTACACCCAGGAAATACTTCCATTGCCATTAAAGATAGTGAAGAAACAATATATACTTGTGTAGGCAAATCTACAAGAGAGATCATTAACTAGAAAAGAAAGTGTAGAACAACATGTACTTCAGTACAATTTGTCCAAAACAAACCAAAGGGCCACCACCAGTAAGTATATATTCATATAAACATATTACACAATGCTTTCGTTAGAGTCTAGGGAATTGACAGGAAGTCCTACCAGCAGCTGACTCTTGGAAAAGGAATGATGGGTTCATGGGCAATATTCCAGGAAAATAATTGAAGAAAAATACAGTTTAATACTTGTAAATTTTCTAATATTGACAATACTGTATATTAAAATTGCATAAGTATTTTAAATTTAAAAATAGAGCACATAAAATTTTAACAGTGTATTAAATGTTTATAATGTTCAAATATTAAAGAGGAAGTCAGTTTCATATTTTGCTTAAATCTTAAGATTTTTAACATAAAATGTAGATTTATCTAGCTATTAAAGTATAAATTTATGCCACAAATCTTTTTAATTAGAGAAGATATTAAGGATATAGACTATACAGTACAGATTTTCACATAAGGAGTAGAATTGCCAAAATTATTCTTATTTTCATTATTTAAGAGGAAATAGAATAACTCTTTAAATTACTTATTAATGAAAGAAAAAAGTCTTTGCTCCTAATTGAAAGAAATAGGACACACATGTGTAAATACCGAATAGGTTTTCTTGTTTGAGAAACTGAAAGTTTAAATAAGGATCAGAATGTATAATAGATACTGTGAAATAAGAAGAAAAGGTCCAAAGGGGAAGAGAAAATAAGACAGATAGAGGAAAAGAATAAATACGAGAAAAGGAAAAAAATGGAAAGGAAGTCTTTGTAAATAGGGAGGGGTGGAGGGGCTGTAGGGAGGGCAGGGGAATGGGGAAGAAATAACCAAGATACTCATTTAAAAGTACAAGATCCCAGTGATGAATGTAACTGTGTTGTATACCTAAAATGTACCGATAAACTTAATGAATAAAAAAGTTGGTCTAAGACAAGAAAATGAAAAAGAAATCTTTGAGATGTTATGTGTGTTTAACACCTAGCTTGTCAGTGGAAAAGAGCATCAGAAAGCAATGAACTGAGATAAAAGTAGCAGAGATGAGAAGTTACTCTAAAAATAGCTCTTGGCCTAGTTTAATGCCATCACAGTCTACTAAATCTACCAGATCATTAATTAATATGAATATTTTAGCGATAGCTTTTTAAATTGAGTATTTAAAAATACATTCTAGTGACTTCAATTTCAGACATGTCATTAATATAGTTTAGCTTCCTATTTGACCCAGGAGTAGTATAAACTAAGGTATTTCAAAACTTCATTCTATGTGCTTCCAAAAAAAAAAAAAAAACAAAAAAGAAAGGAAAGAAAAAAAGGTAAAGGTTATAACTACTAAAGTAAAACCAGAAATATTCCTTTAAAGCGGGAATATTTTTATTTGAAATACTGTTAAAAATTCCAGTGAAATTGAGATCTGCATGCTAGTACTTACTGTAGCTGCTGTGAATTGAATTCTAAAATCTGTCTTTACATTTTTAAGAGAAAATTTGAGGGAAAAATGATAAGAATGATAAAAAATGACAAATACACAGCTTATAGAAAAAAATATAACTGAGGTGATTGAAATCATTCTATCAGATTGTCCAATGATGATACAAAGGGCCATGGAATGGGATACAGGGGATGACCCCCGCCCCGCCCCGAGCTTGACTCACTGTTTTATCCTCACACATTCTTTCCATTCTCCTTTCTTGTAGATATCCTTAGTATAATCTCCCCATTCATACATTCTGTGAATTTAAAAAAAAAAAAAAAGAACAAGTAAGTTCATAATACAACTATTCACCTAGTTCCTTTCAGCATATTTCCAAAGAGCAACCTGAATGTGAGTCCCTTTTCTGCTTGGTAGAAACCATCTGCTCTCGGTACAGTTTTACTTCTCATGAAATTGTCACTGTGATGTCACCAGTCTTTTTCAGGAAGGATGCCCTGTCTTACAGGGCACAAAGTGAGAAAATCACTTTGATAATAAGTTTAAAAATGTGTGGTCTCTCTTTAAATACTTTAGCCCTGATATGGATATTTTAAATCATAATTCACTTAAAAGACTATACACCTATATATATTAGAACAGTCTTTGAGCTCATAATATATAAATATTCCATGCAATAAATCAGTAGTTCTCAACATGCCTTTCCTAGACCAGTAGCATCAACATCCCCGGAGAGCTTTGTAGAAATCCTGTATAAAGCATTGTCCCTTTCTTCAGGTGGAGTAAATTAGGAATCATGAGGTGGGACACAGCAATTTCTGTATAATGAACTCTCAAATGTTTTTGATTCATGTGCATATGTTGAGAAATAAATTTATTAGAAGCAGCCAGGATAGTGGGAGACATGTGAGAGCTAACTTAGGAAGTACCTAATTATGAATATTTACTCTTTTATAGGATACACGTGATAATTGTTTAAAACCTTGGCCTCTGTACTTATCAACAGCACTGAAATTGGGTCTCTACCAATAACCAACTGTAGGAGCTCAGTAAAAGGTTTCTAACTTTTATTTTCCATAAAGAAGAGATAACACCAGCCTTAAAGTTTATTTAATGGAGATATAATATATACTAATGCTACTATATTTTGCCTTCATATTATTGATTCTGTATGTATTTTTACGCGAAAAGCCCAATCTTCTGAATACCACTCCTTTCTCCACAATATTTAGAAATTAATGTGTGCCTTTCAAGACTTTAAAAGAGATCATATATGAAAATGTATATTGTAGAATTTAGCACTGTGCTCCAGGGAATTATAAGCAACTAATCCAAACTGTGTATTTTTATTTAGTGGAAATTTAGTGCTATGAAAATGTTCACATTTTGAATGTTTTTACTGCTAAACATTAGATTCAGCACCTTCCTCAATTTTTTTCGCACATAAAATCAGTTTCTGTTTGATATTCTTCACTAGGTTGTATAATAAGTCTCTTAAGTTGGTTATGTCCCAAGGCAAGTTCCTGATTGGCATTCTTCACTTCACTGGCCCAAACCTCTGCTCCCACAAACAATACTAATTCTGTTAATAACAATTTATTTTAATTGCTCAGTCCAAGCTTTTATGACATCCTAGACTCTTTTTCTGTATCTCAACTCTCTATGTGCTCTTTCAAAATTTCGTCTTTTCTCTATGTTCAAAAACGTATCTAGAATATAAGAACATTTCACTTTCTCCACCTGCTTATCCTGTGCTACATCCTCCTTCACCTGTTGTTCAGCAGCCACCTAACTCATGTCCACATTTAGATCTGTGTCTTACCTTTACTCGTTTCCTAACAGAAGCCCAAAGGGATCCTCTTTTGTCTGTGTATGGTGGTACTATAAATTAAGCCCAGGGCATTTACACTTGACTATAGCCTCAGGCCTCTTTTAAATGTTTTATTTTGAAATATGGTCTTGCTAAGTCCCTCAAGCTGGACTCTACTGAGATTCTCTTGCCTCAACCTATGAGAGTGCTACTCTCTTAATAAGTAAGTCATACCTTGTCTCTCCTCTCTTGAAACAGCAACTGCTTCACATCACACTCAGAGAAAAAGTGAAAGTCTCTCAAATCAGTGATTCTTACATTATCTGTGGGACATAAAAAATAGTATTCCCTACTTTTGTATATCATTGTTACTAAAGAATATCATTTTTAACTCATGCAACGTACCAGCTTAGCGATGCTTAAATATTATGCGCATTTCTGACTTTCCTGTCCCTGAAAACAAGCACCTGATATCCACAAATTAAAGGAGGAAAAATTTATTTTTCTCTGTTTTAGAGGGTTCTGTGCATGGTGGGTTGACTTCAAGAAGGAAATGGTATTGTAGAAGGGTGTAGAAGAAACCTGTTCAATCCATGACAGCAGACAATCAGAAAGAAAAGAGAGGACAGGGAGGGGGAGACAGGAATGCACTCTTCCTGGGGATGACCTCAATGACCCATCTTTTCCAAACAAGGCCCCATTGCCTAGCATATATTGAACTATGAACTCATGAATAGATTAAATCACTGATGAATATAGCACCTCCATGATCCAATCACCTCCCCAAAGCCCCATTTCTAAACACATGAGACTTTTGGAGGATATTTTTGATCTAAACCAGCTTCTATGAAGTTATTGTCATTTTCAGCGTATAGATAAGGAATTCTAGAAACACAAAAATAAGCAACAGACTCAAGGATTATCTGTCCTTCTGTATCAAACGTAGGATGTGAACTGAATACACGTAATCTGAATCTTGGATACTTTCTCTTAACTCCAAACTCCTCCAATCAGGTGACTCTGAAAGGAAAAAATTGCAGATTTCAGGTTATAGGAATGTGGTTTGTTTGTTTGCTTGTTTGTTAGTCCCGGGGATCGAACTCAGGACCTTGCACTTGGGAGGCAGGTGCAGTACCACTGCTCTAAATCCCCCGCCCAGGAGAGTTTTTTAATTTGCAATTTTTTCTTGACTTCTTTCTCTCCCTTTTATTCGTGCCTAATTACCCACATTTTTCCCTCTGAGTTTATTTTTTCATTCACGTTTGATGAAAAGTAGAAATGTAATTTCTTTGTGTATATATGTTTGCAACAGAGACAGAGACAAAGACAGAGGTTTTTGTCTTGAAAGTTTGTTAACCTAGAAATGTTTTATATTATAACAAAATACAGAATTCTTTTTAACAAGTATATTCATAAGTTTTAAGTTCTGATCTTTATTTGCTTTAATAATAAGCTTAACAAAATTTTAACTAAATCAAGAATGTACATTAGAAGGAAAAATATGCTAAAAATCTCTACCTGAATATAGTTTGGGGATGAGAGGAGTGAACCACTAGGACTAAACATAAAACACTTACTTAATGTAGCTTAGAAAATTTTGAAGAAAATTTGGGATGAAGTGAAAGATTGCCAGGTTGAAGAAAATTAGAGAAATATGAGAATCAGATCAAACCTCATGAACATTTATTGTACATGGACAAATAATTTCAGAAAGGCTTATATGGAAAAAAGCATTATAGTGGTATTGTAATACTTATCATAAGCTGCATTAACTAACAGATCAAATTATGAAAAATGTGTATAGTATTTTTTTCTATTTTGCACATATAAATTACACTGGAAAACCAGTAGATGTGAATTTTATAATATATGCATGCCCATTTCATGAAGCTCGCACATAAGTTCACTATCTAAATTCCTTCAAAACCTGGTTATTATGTCATTGCTGAAAGAGCATATTGTTCATCTTATCTATGATTTTATAGAAATACACTGGTAAGAAATGCAAACTTCTGCAATTTTATAATTATGATGGGAAAGTATCATCAGTGTTATAGGAACTAAATTATGAAGCAATTTATAGGAATGTATTGGAGTTATAGATTTTAACTGTGTATAGGTTGAAATTTATGTGGACCTTTGATTCTATGCACTTAATTTGTGTTTCTTAGAGTATGTAGGAAGAAAACAGATTAAAATAAAAGACTTAATCTATAAATGCTCTTAAATTGACTTCTATTTAAGTTCATTTAAAAGAGTGTTAAAGCTATTTGAGCAGACTAAAATATCACACATAATTTGTTGTATAATAACCCTGTCTCATTACAATACAGGAGATATATAACTATATGCAAAATAAGCAATAATTGTAGATATACGTTTATTTAAATCTATTGCTCAGAATGTCAAATCCATTTACAGATGTTATTGGACTCTTCATACATATTCAGGGTCTAATGTTGATTATAAGAAAAACTGTAATTGTGTAAGATTTAGCTCATTTTAGAATTTGACCTGTATCATGTGCTTGCATATTTCATCTTGGGCTTCAAGATTCCTTTATTTTAAATCTTTAAAAGAAATATAACTTGTAAACAATATGTATATATTGCTTCCTAAGAGCATATTGAGCCATAGTAGAAAGGAAGAGATAAAAATATTATGTTTAAAAATCTATACAGTCCTTAATGCAATGGTGGCTGACTTTAGCAACATTAAGCCCAGATCTGCTGACACAGCAAAGGAGTTCACTGTAATGTGAAAAAGGATGATTAAATGATATAAAAACTTCCTATCAGAGTAGCATGCAGGATCCTGGAACATATGGTTCTGGACTTTTTTTCTCAATAACTATAGATTCTGTCCAACGATTTTTGTTGATTTTTATAAAATCTCTTGATTAGATCCCTCAGCCATCTGTTGTAGGAAGGCAATGTACGAAAATGTCAGCAGAAAGAGGAGAGCTTAAAACTTTATTTGTGGAAATGATTTGAAGCTAGCATAACATTGAACAAGCCTAGGTGATGAGCTTCAGTGCAGTCAGGAGCTAATTTGTGAGTAGAGGAGAAAAAGTATTGTAAAAAAAAGGCTTGAAAAAGGTCTTTCCCCTTAAAAGGAAAAGCAATCACAGAAATACGTTTGTTCTCTTATTATTTACAGTTCACAATGCTACTGAATATTTTCAACCTTGAGCACTAATGTCATTACTTTTTAATATTCTATAGCTAAGATTTTTAGAAAAATAAAGCTAATGATGACCTAAATTTTATTAATGATGCCACAGGGGTACAACACTATTAGTCAACATTTACATACTTTTATTTCTTTTTAGAACATTCTAGACTACTTAACACTATGTTTTCAGCACCTATGTTGAAATGTTTTCTTTATTTGTCATTATTCACTAGTGATGATTTCATAGGAAATTTTTATCTTTATGTACTTGGAGGGACACTCTCTGTCTCTGTATCTGTCACTTAGTGTTTGTCTCTCTCCCTCTCTCCCTCCATTTTCCTCTCTCTCTCTCTCTCTCTCTCCCTGTCTCTCTCTCTTTCTCCCTGTCTTTCTCTCCCTCTCTCACTTTCTCTTATTTTCTAAAAGACACTCTTCTTCACTTTTATTTTTATTAGTACGTATTTGCAGTACATAATGATAACATTTATCATGGGAGTTGATACATTGACATACTATGTCTTAATTCTTCTTTTCCCTTTTTCTTCATCCCTTACCTTTCCATATTCCTTCCAATTATTGGGCCCTTCCCATTTGCAAAAGCCCCATTTTCATCATTCTCTCCTTCAGTTCTTTTTTCTTTCTAACCCTTTCCCTCTTCCCTGAAATAGATCTTTTTCTTTTCATTTTTAGTTTCGTGAAATCAATCTCCATCTTTTTCTATCTTCACCATTCTATATCATTCTCAATTATCTTCCAGTACAGTGTATTTTTATCCAGTGCCTATAATCTTCTTTTACAATAACCTCACTGACAGTACTTACTTTCCCTTCCCCAAATACATAAATATCTGCAAATATTCTACTCTTTTTGCACTCACTGTCAATTATCAATTTTATTCACCATTTTATGATTTCAACTACTATGGGTACCCTGACATTCCCAGAATTCTCTCTCAAAGTTGGTAATCCAGCCACCAGCACTATGGTGATATATAGGCATAATTTTAAATTACAGACTCTACAAATCAAACTGAAAAGCCATTCCCAAAAGATTTTTCTACTTACCTAACTGAAAACAACCACACAGCCATGAAATAGTTTAGCTTTTCGAGAAATAGCGTTTATTTCTGAGTTTCTTATTTCCTAAATTGTAAGAAAATAATCTTAGCTTTGGACAAACTATAAATATTATATAAATATACATTCAAGAGTTCTAGGCATTTGTAAAAGACACATACATATAAGTAGCTATTACTAATATCAGAAAAAAATACACAGCCATATGACTTGTACATAGTTCATTGGCCTTGGTTTCCCATGATTTAGACAGTAAACAAATTAAAAAGGTAGGCACTGTTGCATCATATCCTAAATAAATTGGTCCAATCTAAAAAGTGTTGGAGCAGTATTCTAGCTAAAACCAATAGGGTATCAAAATGAACATATGTTAATGAAAAACCAAAAATAGTTAATCACATAGTGAATATAACATGGATCAAATTCATGCATGAATCTTTTTATTTTACCCTAACATTCTAAAAATCAAACAGAACATAGAATGGAAAAATAAGCAGACTTCACTGTCAGGGAAATGTTCAGGGGGAAGCCATCTATTTTTGTTGTTATTCTATACATTCTATACATATATATTATATATATAATTATATATATATAATATATATACACATTGGACCCTCCAGTTAGGACCAGCCTGACATATGAACAATTTGGGTTAATTAGGTTAAAGGAAGATTTATCTGCCTCTTGTTTTCTACAATATGTACCCAGGTAAACATCCAGATATCAGATGTATTGACTTACAACCAATTTGAGTTACACCCAGCCCTCAGGAACTGACTGAGTTCCTAAGTCAAGAGTCATATATATTGTACATTTTGGAGGTGTAAAATGTGTTGTTTCAATACATAGACACATTATGAAATAATCCATCAAATCAAGGTAATTAGTCACCTCAAATATTTGTCATTTTTTTCCTCATGAGAACATTCAAAATACTCTTTTCTAGCTATTTTGAAGTACACATGACATTATTGTTAAGTAGAGTGGCTTAATAGAATAAGAGAATTTATACTTCTTATCTAACTGTAGCTTTTAGAGTAAAGACTGAGATCTGACCTAGGAATCCAGTCCGGAAGTCATTACTCAAGCATGGTTCTGACTCTGTGATGCTAGAGTATTTTTCTTTACTATTTGTACTGATGCATAATATGTGTACATTTTCATTAGGTAAAAGTAATATTTTGATTCATATATATGGATATATATGATGACCAAATCCAGACAATTAGCATATTTATCACCTTAAACTTTTAACATTTATTTGTGATTAATACCTTCCACATTTTTGACTCACTCTCTCTTTTCTGGCTGTCTTTGATTGGAGCTGTCCATTTCTCAAAACTTGCCCTCTTATTTTGTCCACATCAAGGTAAGGGCAGCCTGAGTTCTGAATCCTAGAATTGGGACTGTTGTTCAATATCTCTATTCTTGGGCAACATTCTTCTGTGGTCAGTGAATGAATATCTGCTATTTCCTGGGAAAATGAGGAAGAGACATCATAATCACATTTTGTCAAAAAGAATTAAAGAGAAAAAACATCAGATACCCACACTGAAAATGGATCTTAGCTTAGATCAACTATCTAGGCATATAGGCAATAAAGGAGTTTATAATTTCATAAATGTGGAAGAAAATTCTTATGACATTGGGTTAGGCAAAGATTCTTCAAAGGTAATATAAACACAAATTATAACAAATAATGATAAAATGGGATGTGACAAGTTGAAATATTTCACACATTGAAATAAATTACTAAGAAACAAGAGCAAGTGTATTTGGAGAAAATTTTTGAAAACATGTATATGACAAAAGGTTTAGATTCACATTATAGACAGAAAGACATCTTATAATTCAACAATGAGAAGGTAGGCATTCTAATATAAAATGTCAAACTCTTTGAGCATACACTTCTGAATTAAAAGTTGTATAAATGTCCAATAAGCACAGGGAACACGCTTAGTGTCAATACTGAGAGAAAAGCAAATTAATGTGTGTTACCAGTGCACACCTTCAAGAGCAGCTAATATTAAAGACTGACTTATGCAATATGGATGTATGTATGCGGAGCTGGAAGGTTTGTACATTGCTGATATTAGTGCAAATTTCTACAGATGTTTTGGAAAACAATGTAACAATACCTTATATAGGAAATTATACACTTACAGTATAATCCAATACTTTCTCTTTAAAATATATTCTAAGAGAAATTGTGTCATGTTATACAAAACTACACATCCATAAGTCCCAAAATGTGGAAGTTGCACATACATACATAAGTGGTAAATGGATAAAGTACATTCTTACCATGAAAGAAAACTCAGGGATGAACTATAATATTACTACATATCACAATATGAGTGAATTTCATAGCAATGTTAAGTGAAAACAAAAATATGAAAAATTTTGTGCTGTATTACTCCAAATATATGCACTTCTCAAACAAGCTATTTTATAATGATTGAAGCAGATCATAGAATGAGGGTGGCTTAGGTGTAAGATGCAGTGATTTGTGCAGCAGGAAGTAGGAAATATAGGAAAAGGCTCTAACAACCATATATAAATGCTTATCAACTATAAACAAATACATGAATTTACTGAAACTTATGCAATATGAGTACATATTATTTCATGAAAGAATTAATGAAAAGTCTTCTGAATGCTATTTAATATTTGTATATCATATATTTATAGCTTAGTTGAGAAATATTTGACAAAAAATAAATTCCAAATATTTGAGTGTATGATTTGATATGTTTTGACATGTGTGTTGTCCTGAAAAATGTCATCATAATCTAGATAACAAACAAATCCATGGACAGCCTGTTTCTTTGTTCCCTGTTTTTACACCCCCCCCCCCCCGCATCTTGTCTCCAGGTGTCATGCTTAACCGAGGCTGTTGAAAGGATTGTGAGATTCCTAAAAATCTGGTCAAAAACAATTCTGGATGTGCTTGTGTGGCGTTTCCATAGCCTGGGCATGAGTGTCACTTACCTGAGCAGTGAGGACTCATGCTGAATGGCAGCAGCACCATCCAACAGGATAAGGGCCCTGACGAAAGAAAAAGTTGACAAAAGGGAAGCTGATCTTTATGTGCCAGTCCAGTTCTGCTTGACTGGGTGTGGTTTTGGTAGCCTTGTATCTAATCTCTCTCAATATGCATTTTCAAGAATTTTATATAAATGTTAAATGCAGTATACACAATATTTTTCTTGATTTCTTTCATTAAGCACAATTGTTTTGATGATTTATTCCTGTAGCACCATTTATAATGACTTGTTCCTTTTTATTGCTGAAAAGTACCACAATCTGTTAATCTAGTAAAATGTTGGTCCATTTAGATTATGTTTAGTTTTAAGCTATTATAAATAAATTTATTTTGAACACTTGAACAAGTCTTTGTGTTTTCTTTTCTCATTGTAAATACTTAGGTGTTCAATGGCTGAGACATATGGTACCTTTAAATATAAATTTTAAAGAAATTGCCAATTTGTTTTCTAACTAGACTGCACATTTTACATCTCTGCTAACAGAAAATAAAAGGAACAACTCATATTTTTTAAGTACATTCAATTTATTTTATGTATTGTTAATCTGAGTGTTATTTTTCTGAAAATCACATTTGTTGTAAGGATAATTACATGAGATAGCGGTTTTCAAAACCTTAATGTATCTAAATTCAATAAATGTAAGTTATTGTAGCTACTACTGGTCTTCGTTCCAGCTACTATAACAAATTCCTGTAGACTGGGTGGCTTAAAGAAATATTTCTTTTTCACATTTATAGGGACTGGCAAGTCAAAGGTCAATGCACCAGTTGATCTGGCATCTGAAGAAGCGCTTCATCCTATTTTAGAGACAAACATCTTCTCATTGCACTCTCACATGGCACAGAGCAGAAAGAAGCAAGGTCTGGTATCTTATAAGGAGATGGGTTGCATTTATAAAGACTCCACTCTCAGGATGTAATGACCTTCGGAATGACCCACATCCTAATGCCATCATATTGGGAATTTGGATTTCAGCATATAAATTTTGGATAAACATTTGGGCCACAACACTACTCTTATAATTATTAATAATTTCTAGAATTTCAGTGCCAAGCTACACCAACGAAAACAGATTCACAGTTCATTGATTCCATTTACAAGTCCAGAATGGACAGGAGAAAATAAATAAAGACCACTAATTTGCAAACATACATCAATGACAGTTATCTGTTTGTTAAATCATGTAGTAAAATTACCTTGTACAAAAAATTATTTTGCTTGTATCAGCTCTCCTATTGCTGGACACCACCTGCAATGAAAAGAAAAAGAGGTTTCACTTGGCTCACAGTTTGGAAGATTCAGTTCGTGGTTGGCTGGGCTCAGGGTAGAACGGACATGGCGGAAGGGCATACTGGAGAAAAGCTACTCTACTCATGAAAGCCAGGAAGCAGGAAGAAAAGGAAAGATCCAGAGAAGAGGCTAAGAGTCAGATATAGTCCCTACTCCATTCACTAGGCCCCACCTGTAGGCAGGGAAAGATGAGGGATCCCCCCGCCCCGGAAGGAGTTTAGTTAGGCAGCCGAACAGGCTCAGTGGCAGAACAGTCTTAACCACCTGTGAAAAGCTGACAGTCTGCGGTTACACTTCCTCTTTATGCTGTATCCTGCAAAGCTTAGTTTGCTAAAATCAAAAGGATAAAACAGAAGCTTGACTTTAAGGTGTGAAAGCCCCCACGGCCCTTCCCTAGGAAGGAGCCATACCAACCAATTAGCCAATAAAGTAGGGACGCCCTCAGCCCAGAGACAGGCTGGGTCCCAGACTACTACAAAATCAATCCCTGAGTCCTGCTTCAATGGTGGTTCCATTTCAGGGACCCCTGCCTATCTCTCTGAGAGAAGGCAGCTGTACTCTTCCATTCTTGCTGAATAAAAGTACAACTTTGCTTTTAAGCTTTCGATCTCTATATGTTTCTTCCACAACCTTCTGCGTCCTCAGAAGAGTCAGGCCCTGAACTTTGGGGACTCTCCACCTATCTCTGCCTGCGACACGCCTACTGTTTCCATTTCCTCCCAATAGTGCCACAGCCTCCCAAAGAAACCTTACGTCTTTAACATTTAGTCTCTAATTACCCATATTTCTCACTGGTTCTAAAAGACTGTGAATCTATTTTGTGTCTCTACAAATATATTACAAATGAAGCCTATAATATATGAGCTTGTTTGACTAGCGTTTTTCATTACCTGAATGATTTTAAGTTCCGTTGATGTTGTGGTATGTGTTAATACATCATTTGCATAAGTCAGCTGTCCTGATATTAGACCAGAAACCTCACACCCACAGTTTATAAAAGATGATGTTTCATTTGACTCACAGCTTTGGGGGGCTCAACTCATGGTCATCTTTCTGGGTGAGGTCAGAAGTCACAGGTTGGAAGGGTATGGTAGAAGGAAGCCAGGAAATAGAGAGTGGAGGGAGGAATGAAGGAGAGAGATGAAACTCACTGGCATGCCCACACCGACACATACTCTTCAAGCAGCCCCTACCTCCTCATAGCATCTTTAGACACGAGCTTATCTACAGATCAATTCACGTATGTGCATAGCACCCAAATGATTCAATCACCTCCCCAAAGCCCTAACTCTGAACGCATGAGACTTTTGGAGGACATTCTAAATTTAAATCATCACATTACCTTTCATAATTATACTTTAAATTTTGCAACAAATATCTATTCTGAATAACTCATAATAAGTCTTTGTAAATAATCGTGTGTGTTGTATTTTCTAAGAAATTTATAACCATATTGACACAGATATGCCTGCTGCAAGATGGCTTTTACCTTTCCACATTGAAATAATTTTCAGACTTCGGACCAGGAGAGCATGGGAAATAGAACATAATGTCATGATATTCCTACTGAGCTATGGAGCAATCTCAGAGATGCTGAAGCAGTTAGAACATGTAGAACTGGGTATTTACTTTAGGAAAGGGGAATGAAAAACTAGCATCCAGTATATAGCAAATAATTTTTATTCCTCACTCTCCTTTTTTTTTTTAATTAAATTCTTTTATTGGTACATTGTAGGTATACAACACAATTACATTTCTCATTGGGAATTGTACCTTTATATAATGCATCTTGGTTCTTATTTTTTTCCCATTCTTAGCCCTCCCTTCACATCCTGCACCCTTCCCTATTTACAAAGACTTTTTTTCCATTTTTTCCATTTCTCATCATTTTTCCTTTCCCTTCTTTCCTTTCCCATGCCCCTCCCACTACCCCTACCCCTTTGGACCTTTTCTTCCTATTCTGCATTATCGATTATTCATTCTAATCATTGGTACATTTTAGATATACAATATAATGACATTCATCATTGGAAATTTGCACCTTTACATAGTCTCTCTTGGTTCTTATTTTTCACCCTTGCCCAGCCCTCCCTTTAACCCCTCCATTCCTCCCTATTTACAAAGATTTTGTTCCTATTTTTCCATTTTCTCACATTAATCCCATTCCCTTCTATCCTTTCCTCTAGCCCTCCCACTTCCTTCCCCTTTGCCCCTTTTCTTCCTATTTCACATTACCTATTATACATTTAGCCCTTATTTACACTTTCAGTTTCTCACACCAGAGAAACTATTCGGTATTTATACATGTGTGTCCTATTTATTGCACTTAAGAATATCACCTCACTGTGCATCCACTTAGCTATAAATGTCTCTAATTTCTCATTTTTTATGGCTGAGTCATACTCCATTTTATTAAAAAAAACACATTTTCTTGATCCAGTCTCCAGTTGATGGGCATTTGGGCTGTTTCCAAGTTTTAGCTATCACAAACTGTGCTGCTATGAACATGGGTGCACATATATTACTGTGGTATGATTCTTTTAAATCTTTGAGGAAGATCCCCAGCAGTGGAATAGTGGGGTCAAATGGGACTTCCAGTCCTAGTTCTTTGAGGTATCTCCATACTGATTTCCACAGTGCTTGCACCAGTCTACACTCCCACCAGCAGTGAAGAAGGTTCCTCTTTCCCCACAGCCCTGCCAGCATTTGTTATTGGTTGATTTCATGAGAGCAGCCATTCTTTCTAGAGTTAGGTGGAATCTCAGTGTTGTTTTCATTTGCATCTCTCAAATGACCAGTGATGTTGAACATTTTTTCATGTATTTATTTGCTATTTTTACTTCTTTGTCTGAGAAATGTCTGTTCATTTCAGATGCCCATTTTCAGATTGGGCCTTTAAATTTGGGATGTCTGATCTTTGTAAGTTCTTTATGGATTCGAGATAGTAGACTTTTGTCTGAGGAAGAGCAGGTGAAGATTTTTTCCTACATTGTGGGTTGTCTCTTCACACTGCTGGTGGTTTCTCTTGCTGTGCAGAAGCTTTTTAATAAGAAGGGATCCCACTTGTTGATTGTTTATGCTAGTTCACAGGCAACTGAGGTTTTGTTCATAAAATCTTTTCCTACACCAATGTCTTCAAGAGTTCCACCTAACCTCTGTTCCAACTGGTTCAGAATTTCTATTTTAATATTTAGATCTTTAATCCATTTTGATTTTAGCTTAGTGCATGGCAAGAGATATAGGTCTAGTTTTAATCTTTGGCAAGTTGAAGCCCAATTTTTCCAGCACCATGTATGAAAGAGGCTATCTTTCCTCCAATGAGGGTGTTTGGCTCCTTTATCGAAGATGAGATGGCTGAGTGTGTCTGGTGTTGTTTCTGCATCTTCTAATCTGTTCCACTGGTCCTCAGGTCTGTTTCTTTGCCAGTACCATGCTGTTTTTATCACAGTAGCTTTGTAGTAGAGTTGCAGGTAGAGGATTGTGATACCACCAGCCATATCTCTGTTGCCTAGAATTACTTTTGCTATTCTGAGTCTATTCTTGTTCCAAATGAACTTTTGGATTGTTTTCTCAAGGTCCATGAAGTATGCTGCTGGGATCTCAATTGGAATTGCATTAAATCTATATAGCAGTTTTGGAAGTATGGCCATTTTCACTATATTAATCCTTCCTACCAGGAGCAGGGGATGTCTGTCCATTTTCTGATATCATCTTCAATCTCTCTTTTCAGAGTGCCATAGTTTTCAGAGAAGAGGTCTTTGATTTCTTTCATTAGGATGATTCCTAGGTATTTCAATGTTTTGGATGCTATTGTGAAAGCAACTATTTGCCCTATTTCTCTTTCAGTGAGTCAATCATTTGTGTAGAGGAAAGCTATTGATTTTTGTGTGTTGACCTTGTAACCAGCTCCTTGACTGAATTTGGTTATTAAGTCTAGAAGACTTTTAGTGGAGTTCTTGGGCTCTTCAACATAGAGTATCATGTCATCTGCAAACAATGACAATTTGATTTCTTCATTACCTATCTTTATTCCTTTTATTTCTTTCTCTTGTCTCATTGCTGTGGCTAATGTTTCCAGAACTATATTGAATAAGAGTGGTGATAGTGGACATCCTTGTCTTGTTCTTGATTTTAGTGTGAAGGATTTCAGTTTTTGACCATTTAGTATGATATTGGCTGTTGGTTTTTCATAGATGGCTTCTATCAGTATGAGGTAGAGACCACCTATTCAAATTTTTTGTAGGGTTTTTATCATAAATGCATGTTGGATTTTGTCAAATGCTTTTTCTGCATCTATGGAGATAATCATATGGTTTTTGTCCTTGGCTCTATTGATATAGTGTATTACATTGATTGATTTGTGTATGTTGAACCATCCCTGCATCCCTGGGATGAATCCCACTTGATAAGGGTGTACGATCTTCTTGATGATCTTCTGCATTCTGTTTGCCAGTATCTTATTAAGGATTTTTGCATCTATGTTCATTAGTGAGATTGGCCTATAGTTTTCTTTTTCAGTTGGGTCTTTCTGTGCTTTGGGGATCAAGGTGATGCTTGCTTCCAGGAAAGAATTTGGGAATATTGCTTCCCTTTCAGTTTCATTGAAAAGTTTAAATAGTAGTGGCAGCAGTTCCTCTCTAAATGTCTTGTAGAATTCAGCAGTGAAGCCATCAGGGCCCGGGCTTTTCTTAGTTGATAGGTTTTTAATTACATTTTCAATTTCATTGGTTGATATTGGGTTGTTCAGAATTTTTAGGTCTTCTTTGTTCAACTTTGGTAATTCATATGTATCTAGGAATCTGTCCGTTTCTTCTGTGTTGTCCATCTTATTGGTGTATAGGTTCTGGAAGTAGGTATTGATAATCCTCTGGATTTCTGCTGAGTCTGTTTGTAATTTCACCCTTTTCATTCCTAATTGCATAGATTTGGGACTTTTCCTTCCTTTTTCTGACAAGGTTGGCTAAGGGTTTGTCAATTTTGTTGATTCTTTTGAAGAACCAACCCTTGGGTTCATTGATTTTTTGTATCATTCTCTTAGTCTCCATTGCATTGATTTCTCCTCTGATCTTTATAATTTCCTCCCTTGCATGAGCTCTGGACTTGTCCTGTTCTTCTTTTTCTAGAAGATTCAGCATCAGGTTAATTGAGCTCATTCTGTTTTCCTAATATGTGTATTCTCACTGCTATGAATTTCCCTCATAAGACTGCTTTCATTGTGTCCCATAGATTCTGATATGTTGTATTGTCATTGTTCTTTAATTGAAGGAACTGTCTGATTTCTTCTGTAATTTCCTCTGTTACCCATTGGTTATTCAGAAGTGTGTTGTTCAATTTCCACATGTCTATGAAATTTTTCCATTTTCATTTGCTATGGATTCCAATTTCATAGCATTATGGTCTGATAATATACAGGGGATAACTTCAATTCCTTCGCACTTACTTAAACATGTTCTATGTGTGAGTATGTGGTCTATTTTTGAGAATGACCCATGTGCAGCTGAGAAGAATATGTGTTCTGATTTTGTGGGGTGGAAGACTCTGTAAACGTCTGTTAAATTCATTTGTTCAAGAGTTCGATTGAGTTCTAGTATTTCATTACTTATTTTTAGTCTAGTTGATCTATCTATTTGTGACAGTGGGGTGTTGAGGTTCTCCACTACAATTGTGTTAGTGCATATATGACTTTTCATGTCCATTAGTATTTGTTTTATATAGTTGGGCGCACTAGTGTTTGGTGCATAGATATTTATGACTGTCATCTCTTCTTCTTGGATTCTTCCCTTTATAAGGATGTAGTGTCCTTCTTCGTCTCTCTTAATCAGTGTTGGTTTGAAATCTACTTGATCTACAAAGAGGATAGCTACTCCTGCTTTTGTTAAGGTTCCTGTTGCATGGAGTATTGTTTTCCACCTTTTAACTTTCAGTGTATGAGTTTCCTTTTGAATTGAGTGTGTTTCTTTTATGCAGCATGTTGTTGGATTTTGCTTCTCGACCCATTCTGCCAGTCTGTTTCTTTTGATTGGTGAATTGAGACCATTAACATTGATGGTTATAACGGATACATATTGACTTGTCATTGCCATGACTTTTTCTTTTTGTTGGGTTCTCCCCCTTTACATTTAATTTCTTGTCATGCCAGATGGGTTCATTCTGCTTTGCTTCCTGGGGTTGTGATACTCAATGTCTGCTCCTAGGATATTGTGTAAAATTCTTTGTAGTGCTGGTTTGGTATTCAGGACTCACTCTCCTTCTTGTGAGCCATGTTGTATATATGCAGGACAAGTTACCACAAGCCATAGGAGACAGTCATGTTTTGGCTCTGAACAGAACAAAGCTCATAGAGAATGTACTGTGCTTAGGAATATTGAACCTATGGACATGCCAGAGTTAAGTGATTTAAATAATCAAGTACTTCATTCTGGGAACAAGAAAACTCACTGAGGAATACATCTCCTGACCAAAAATTATGTTATCTTTCAAGCCCAACTATAGGTAAGTACCAAGGTTTTACCTGGCAGGTGCATGGAAGAAAACTCCCATGATGCACAGGCAATGCACTGCAGTCTTTGAAGGAGTTACAGTCAAACATTCAGCCCTTTTAACCATTCAGAATCTTTGTACATTTGTGGTACTGGCACCTTCCTACATTTCGTTGTCTGATACTGTGGACAATTATTTTCTTCAGGGCCTCCACTGTAAACTTAAGAGCATCTTTCTCTTTGTAATTCAGTATATTTCTCTACTCCTAGGCTTTTCTTCCTGCCTTTTTCCAGACCTCATTCTGTCTCAAAAATAAGTCAAACTTGGTCATTTAATCTTTGACAAAGGACCAAATACAATGGAGCAAAGAGAGTCTTTTCAACCAATGGTGCTAGAACAACAGGACATCCACATCTAAGAAAATTAAACATATATTTCATCCTTCACAAAAAATTAACTAAAAATGCATCATAGAGCTAAATATAAATGGCAAAGAAATAAAACTTTTATAAGATAATCTACATGACCTTGGGTATGGCAGTGCTTCTCTAGACACACCAAAAGTATAATGTAAAAAATAAAATTGATAATATGGTATTCATTAAAATTTTTAAAAAATGCTTTGCAAAACATAATACCAAGAGAATGAAAAGATAAACCAAAAACTGAGGGGAAAAAATTAAGAGACGAATCTAATAAAAGACTGTTACACAAAATATACAAAGAACTCTAATTCCGCAATAAGAAACAACTGATTTAAAAAATAGGTAAAAATAGTTGAACAGACACCTTGCCAAAGAAGAAATGCAAGTTCAAAATAAGCAGATGAAAAGACATTCAATATCATGTATCATTAAGTGAATTGAAAATTAATGGCCTGGGATTTAGCTCAGTGGCACTGCACCTGCCTTGCGGGTGCAAGGTCCTGAGTTGGATCCCCAGTACCAAAAAAATAAGAAAGATAATTAAAAGGAGATGGAGTTATGCACTTTTCAGAGTGGCAAAAATAAAAGAATCAGAACACTGACAGTACCAAATACTGACAAGAATGTAGAGCAACCCGAAAATGCAGTCATTTCTGGTGATGATTTAAAATGATGTGGACAATTTTGTGTTTTTCTACAAGATTAAACATTTTCTTAGTTTAGATTTAGCAAACATGTTTCTTCATACATATGGTACTCAATTAAAGATGATATGAATTATTTTGTAAATGTTATGATGATGCAAAAATTATATGTATCCAATAGATGCCAAATATCAAATTATGTATTTTGATCTTTAGCTGAGCAGGAATATGCAGTATAATAAATACTGTCCTGTGAGACCGGGCAGCAACAGTGAGACACAGGTCTTAGTTGTCAATGCTAACTAGGATAAACAGACTAAATTCTAGAGTATGGTATATTATGAAGCTAGGATGTTTGGTAAGTTGGATGCATTCAATGTTTTTTTGCCATGATATTTTGAATTTCCAAAGAGTTTATCATGATGTAGCTGCATTATAAGTTGAAAAGCCTCTGTATTCATCCAAACCAACTGTATGTACACAAAAACATCTGCACGGATGTTTACAGTAACTTTATTTATAATTGTTAAAATTTAGATACAACCAAGACATTTTCCACTAAGCAAAAAGGAAAACTGTTTTACATCCTGATAATGGTATATTATTTAACACTCAAAGGAAATGAGCTATCAAGCCAGAAAAAAATATAGAGGAAGCTTATAGATTTATAAATTGAATTTAAAAATAAAAAATTTAAAAATTATGGAAAATATGTATAATATATAAGAAAATTAACATTTAACATACGAAGAGTAATTTCTTCTAAATAAACCAGATAATAAAGATGTAAAAAAGAAATTTTAGAAGAATCACAAAAGATTCTATGCAAATTGTAGATTGTAAGAATTTTGAAATAATTTGTATCTAAACAAATTACACCTACAGTCTTCAATACATTTATCTAACATAAGTTTTTCAAAAACTCTAATTAAGAAAAATTTAGAAATAGTAGTCTCCACCATATGTCTGTGCTCAATTTAATAATGTTTCTGCAGAAAATACATATAAAAATAAAATCCAGGGTAATACAATTTTGTTTCTGGAATCATTTCATAAGAAAACATTTTCCTGCATTACATTTATGTCCATTGAAGTTCTTTATAATACCACTTACAGTAAAAATTCAGGTCTCAAAAGCTGGAGTAGATGATTTGTTACCTACATGTAATCTATTACTATGAGACATTTAGTTGTATGCCACAGAACTATTTTCATTATATTAAGGAAGCAAAACATCACATGATTATAGGCACAGTAAGGGTTCAGGGAAATATTTAGAAAAAAACTTTCTGAGAATAAAGGTTTTTTCTTCAGATCCAAAAGCAATGCACATTGTCTTAAAACAAAGTAAAACACAGCATGGTTTATTACTTTGTAATATAAAGATAAGTTTGTTCCTGTAAGTGGTATAATACACTGTATCTTCTAATATGAAGCACAACTAAGAGCCCATAATGTCATACATATAAGTAAATTGATATTATACATTATAAGGACTAAGCAATGGATCATATCATTTCATTTCTTAGGGACTTTATAATATACCAATTTTTTTTCTCTTTATTTTTGAGAGTAGGAGCATTTCCTCTAATAGTAAAACCTCTTTCAAATCAGTATCTTACTCTGGAATTTCAGGTTTTGATAAAACATAAGATTTAGTAATTTATTTCATTTTCTCTTAGTTCATAAAATTAGTCTTTCAAATCTATATAAAGTATGCTTAAATCAAGCATTCAAATTTAATCAATAATAGTATCTAAAAATGGAGGCTTTATCCTTAAATAAATGTACAATTTGTTAAATTCTATACTGTGGATAACTTTAAACACATTGTATATCAATTCATAGAATCAGTGAATTACATAATCTTCTTCATACTATTTATCTTACAAAGAGGATTTGGCAAGGAAATTAATAATGTACACAAAATATGAGGGAGAAAACTTCTCCAGAAGGAAACAATTTCCTTTCAATTAAATTAGAGAAAACACTATATATTACCATTATAATTTAAAAATGAGCATCATTTGTGTATTAAATAGGGTTTGGCAGGTTTTCTACTTGGCAGTGTCTACCCATTAACTTTAATTGCTGGATGCCTTGGGAATGACTGAAATTCTTTCTTCAAATAATCTACATTTCAGATTATTCTGATGCTTCCCCTAGTTGTGTTGAATTAATGAGATTTCATCATGTTAACATTAGTGATATTTAAGTATGTTTCTATCCTTTTATAGAGGCAAATTCCTAACAACAGCGCTTCTAAAAGAAGTTTTGCATTGTGAAGCAATGACCCCACCTTCACTGGGAAAATGAAACTAAATGCTACATGGCTTACAGGTAGGGTGATCATATCTATGGGAAATAAACTTGTAACGCTCAGGTTCTACTATTTTAGGATTTTATTAGTAAATAAAACTCATGTTGCACTAATGTTGAATTCAACAATGTTGTTTGAAAACCTATTTTTTAGCTAACCATTTTCCTGTAGTGAGATCCCACTCTCTTAAATATAAATAATATATCTATGTCACATTTGTCTAAAAAGTCTAAAAACATATGCAGGAAAGAATTTCTACAGCTTATTGCCTCCCTTCCATAAATGTAATAAACGCTAATGCCCTTAGAGGAACCTCACATAACCAAAAGTTTGGTAGCATTTTGCTATATAGTGGGGAATCATTACATTCAAAAATGTACTCCTGACTTTTCAACCACCTCGCTTTGCATAACATTGTTGCCTTTAGGTCAAGAATGAGAATTTGTGAGGGAAAGAAAAAATAATTTGGGAAATGGCCTTTCCAGTCACATCAATTTTGAATAATAATAATGTTGATAATTACCAATTTATTTTACAGCATTTTCTCTCCAAAAGTTCAAAGCTTGGATGAAGGTCAAGAACGATAATTACACCCTTATTCTTATTTTTTTCCTAATACAAGACTAGAAAGGGGTGTCATAATATAGAAAATAAATTTATTTAAAGAGTATTTCTTTCAATGATTGACAATATTTTTTTTCTAAGAGCTGTTTGACATTTCTAGAATGACTACTTATATAACAGCACAAATAATAAAGGCAGCCTTAAATCCATTTACTTCCATACATTGTGTGTGTGAGTGTTTGTGTGTGTGTGTGTGTGTGTGTGTGTGTGTCTGTGTGTGGTATAAACCAATAAAATAGATGTTCTAAATAAGGAGACTGAGGGGATACAATTTATTGAAAAGGGCAGCTAATTGTAAGTATTTTACAGGCATCACTGTTCCCAATGATAAGCCATAATACGTTTTAGTCAACATAAGACAGAAGGTCTTAAAACAAAAATGTTTATTTTCCCATAGATAAGACATTGCTGAATACTGCAACCATTTAAGTTAAACCCACACTTTTTCTATATGAGTATTTCATAAAGTTGGGTTATTATCAGTGATTTAAGATATTAAAAGAGCTTTTTTAATATTAAAAATTAAATGTGATAGTTCCAAGGACTCTTCTAAACTTGAGTGAGAATAGAAATGCTAGCCCTAAGAAATTATATTTGTTATATTTTATAAAGAAAATGTTTGTTCATTTACAAATGTAAACTATTTTGCCATAAGAATTTGGTTTTAGTAACCATGCTTATGATACTTTCTCTGCTAATGGTGATCATACTGAACTATTTTTCTTTGATCTTACCAAATATTCTTTCAAGTATAGATCCTTTTAGGCAAATATGTAACTAATTTATTTTAATTTATATTAGTACATGTTTGCAGTACATAATGTACACATTCCTTCTTTGGAGCAGGTTCATGGACATAACAAATCTTAATTACTTTTCTCATCCTCTTTCCTTCCACTCCTTCTCCCCTCCCTACATCTTTTGATTCCTTTCCTTTTGAGATATGTCCTTACTTCTTGTTATCTATCTTTTATTTTTCTCTTTATTTATAATTTCTACTTCTCATACTGCTTCCTTACAGTATCAGATGATTACAAGCTCTGCCCAAACAACGGGCCGGGACAACCAATGAACACTTAAACACAAACTTTTGTTTGAAATAAAAGAAGAAGAGAAAAAAGTGAAGAAGAGTGAAGAAAAATGAAAAGTAAGAAGAGATGCACACTGTAAGAAGGATGGGTCACTGCAGAAACAGGAGCATAGCAGAACAAGATCCCTGTGGCAGTGAAATTAATGGCCACTATCTTTTTACATCCTCTTAGATCAGTTCATGGGAAGTTGCTCTGCCCAGCCATCCAGACCATAATTGACAGGTCACATCTGTTCCGGATCAGGTTACCTAGGTACAGTACATCCTGTTCCCAGCCTCCAATCCAGATCTTCGTATTTGACAGATTGCATCCTGTCTTTTAGCCACCTTGCCATTGCCCTAATCACCTGCATTGGTATAAGAGAAATCATGAAATATTTAAGCTTATGTGTCTGATTTATTTAACTTGACATTATGGTCTCAAGGTGTATCCATTTTCCTGCAAATGACTCAACTTTATTTTTCTTCATAGCTCAGTGGGACTCCATTGTGTGTAAATATCACATTTTCTCTATCCATTCATCTGTTGGTGGTTCACAAGCTACTTCCAAGATTCAAGTATTTTGAATTTTTATAAAACATTTATCCATATTAATTGTATACTTTAAGACACTGCTTTCATGTGATGTGATAGAAATTGTTGTTTTAAACACCAAATGATTTTATACATTGAGAAGAATTATATTCAAGTATATTTTCTTATATCTTAGAGATACTTCTCTAGAAAATAGAAACTGGGAAAGACATTGGGTTATAATATCTAATTTAATCGAATCCCAATGCATTAATGCGGAAAGGACACCCAGGGAAGAGGCAGGGAAGAATGGTAAACTAATATATGATAAGACATTGCTAAGTTATCTTTCATTTTGTGAAGAGGAATGGCTATGTGAGATGGCCCTGGCAAGTCTCTTAAAACTCTGTTTTGAAATAGTCTATTGAAAGGCAGCATGAAGTGGGAGTTTTTTTCACTGATACCCTATTACTCCTGTGTTCCACTTAGTCAAGGTTTGCACTGTAAGACTATAAGTAGAACGTTTCTCCACATTTCTGATAAATATGTCTGGTACTTTTTATTTGGGTATTATTGTCCCATTCCTTGAAAAAGTAGTAGTATATATAAGTCCATAATTAGTTGAAGAAGTCAAAATTTCTAGATATTGCCCAGAGGAAATAGTTAAATACTTTGAAAGACTACATAAATTTTGTCTATGTGGGAGATGCTGGGATTGAGCAAGTTATCTGGGATCCAGGAAATTGGTCAACTTTAGAAAATGTGGTTAAACACAAAATATGGGTCTAATACAGTCTATTCTTTGTGTGTATTCAGATGGGATTGTATCTCTTTTTTATAATTGTATTCTATACTAATAAATGGGACAGCCCACTTTTGAGTGCATGAGGCCTTTGGGGCCCATTCTTGATCTAAACCATAACAGTAAGTCTAGAACAATCTGAAGCATAATATAAAGAATGCACTAAATACTTCCCAGCACCAAAGCATAACAGTTTTAAAAGCATAAACTTTTGGGGACCAGGGATCTAGCTCAGTGGTGCCGCCGCCTGCCTCACAACCACAAGGTCCTGACTTTGATCCCTGGTACCAAAAAAACAAACAAAAGGCATAGACTTTTAAAATATAACCCAAGTGAAAGTAAAAAAAGAAATATTCACATATGCTAGTACCACTAATGTATATTGCAAGTTATTAATATATTGCTTCTTAGCTCCAATCTATCTTTCTTTGCCCTTCCTTTGACACTGATTCTGTGCCATGCAAACATTTCTTCTTTGGCTGATATTGCAACAGAACCTGTGTCCATAGTGGACACTGGGTGATCTGACAAGCCTGTAGCAAGGACTCATCCTACTCTCAGGTGATGTATGCTGGAGGCCAGTGGCACTCACCTTAGTAGGCCTAGCAGATGAATCCCATCATATACATAAGTAGCAGTGAATTTCTTGAACTATCCAACAGCTGTTTATCCACACCAGAAGAGTCATCTCTATGGACCAACTCCAGCTTCCCAGAGTTTTCTTTAGTTTTCTTTTAACTGCAGTCTTCTGTGTATTTCTCCACTGCCTGATAAGCCACACTTTGTAGCAAGTTTCTTGCCCAACCAGCATCTTGTTCTCCTAAATCTGCTTCATCCCAGACCTCTGGCAAGGTTCTGTGTCACCAGCACAGCATGTGTTCCTACAGTACCCACTGCATCTCTGACACAAGGTTGGAACCTTAGTCTGAGGGGAGAAAAGAGAAGTCTATTTCTAGGCACTTAATTCTTTATTATTCACTTTCTCTCAGCTCAACAGGTAGAAGTCACTTTCTTCATTGATCTTCTCTAATTCCTCTAGTACTATTTTGCCCTGTTTGTCCTTCTTTTACTAACTGATAATTATTTTTACTTTTTCCATGTTCATATTCCTGGGATAGAGTACTTTGATTAACACCAGTAACATCTTCTTGACATTGATTTTATTATTTGAATGCTTCTTGCCCATAGTGGATTTATTCAAGAGCCAAATGCATTTCATCTTGGAATCACCATGATAATCTAAATCTGGCCCTGGGTAACTTGTTCTTAGTGGCATTTAAAAATAAAAAGTTATAATTTCATTGCATGAAACTCCCTCAAACACTCCAGCTTGAGAATCTTTGATCCGTGAAAATAGCCTCAGAAACTGAATATGAGCATGTGTGCACATGAATTTCCAAGTAAGTAACTTAGAGAATTATGCGTAGTAGTCCTCTGTGTCCTGGTGCTACATTTGGTGCATCATTCGGGCTCTCTGTCCTCCTAAGTACTGCTCAGCATCTCATTAGAACAAGCTTCTCTTTTAACTGAAAGAATTACACAGAAATCACTTTTTAGTATTTCAAAAACGATATATTTTAAAGGAAGTAATATTTCTAAGGCCATGTGTGAGTTGGATGAGAGTTGCTATAATAAACATTTCCATTGATATAGTTGGTTAAGGACATAATGCTTGAAATGCTTGTCTTTCTTAAATTTTATGGTTACTCCAGTGTTGGACTTGCTGGTAGAGACATAAGAATTAGAAGAGTGGAATTTAGAAGTGCAGAAGACAGCAAAGATTTTCTACATTTTTCTTTTTTTAATTTTAAATGTGTTATTTAATATTTTTAGGAAAATGTACTCATCTCCATCTCAATGAAATCAACTATTGGTAAATTACAGTATTAATAACATTCTATTTTGCTTATAATGTAAAAATGAAATTTCCTAGACATCATTTTATAAGTACTAATTCTGCAAAATGCAGTGATTTAGATTTCATTTATTTTATAGCACACACAATAAGCTGAAATTGCATTACGTAGAAATACAGTCTACTTAAATATAGAATTTGCTAAGAATGCAAAATAATCCACATTACCAACTGGATTTATTCTCTACTAACATAATGCTATAATCAATCTTCAAATAATTTTAAAATACCAGCTCTGACTATCAAATACTTCTCAGTAATAAACATAATTTTATTTGGTTTGAATTTTTCCACCAATTTTCCAACAGAAGAGATATCTCTACTTTCTAATATAAAATAATGTGGAAATGAAATTAGTTATTATATCAATAAAGCTTCATTTTTTATGCATATATCTGTGTTAAAAATTAAGACATAATAATTTATCAAATTATAACTGCTTCATTTCATTGCTGTAAGCAATTTTATTTTGCTAATTACCTACTGGGAGAAAATTGAACTGTATCCTGCAGGTAAACTTGAAAACTAGCGCCAATAGAATCAATTCAGAATGTTTTCATTCAAAAAGTGCTGTCTTTAAGCTCGTGGTTTCTCAATTTCATCAACATATGCACTAGAGGCAACTGTAAATACTGAAACTATCTAGCTAAAAAAGACATTTGCAAAAGCAAACCTGAGAAACAGCAGAGATATGAAGTAAAATGGGAAAAGTACATGAAAGCTCAAAGCAAGAAATTGTTTCTTCATATAACATAGGTGCAAAATCAAATTATCCTGTAACTTTAAAAGAAGCTGAAATTTAAAAAACTGATAGCACTTGATGGGGAAATGAAAGGAAAGATAGGATAAAATGTAAAGAAAAAGTGAAGGGGAAGATTTAATATAGAATATATGCAACTACTCCTTCACATTTTATTAACAGTACACATGGGACTAGGGATTTAGCTCAGTGGTTCCAGCGCCGGCCTTGCAAGTGCAAGGTCCTAAATTCAATCCCCAGTACAAACAAAACAAAACAAAAAAACAGTACACATTCCACCAGATAGAAAAGAGGAAATAAGACTCTCATCCTTGAATGTTTTTTAGAAACCTACAGCCATGTCTGTACATAAGCTCTCTCCCTAATTAATCCATGGGTAATGTGAGGACTATTGGTTGTTTCTTTGAATCCATTTCCCATTTTCTACTTACTAATAGGAATTTAGTTTTGTTCAGACATCCCCACAAGACCCAAGAGAATGTTAATCTCATCTCAAGTTTCAAGAGTTAGACATTAATTCTTGTAAACTAAACATGTCACATGTTGATCATTTCCCCATTAATGATAGGTTTAACAATGAGCAATTAGGTTAAATAAGTGCCAATGAGTCATAAGCAGAAATTAGCTAAGGGCTGACTTCAAAACTTTCCTTAAAATTCATGCATGGTGGTACATGCCTGTAATCTTTGTACTCTGGGAGACAGGCAGGATAATTACAAATTTAAACTCAATCTGGACCATTTAGAGACCTAGTGAGACCCTATAAGAAAGCAAGAGAGATGAGAGAGAGAGAGAGAGAGAGAGAGAGAGAGAGAGAGAGAGAGAGAGAGAGAGAGAAGAGAGAAACAGGAGGGAGGAAGAAAGTAGGGAAGGAAAGAAGGAAGGAAGGAAGGAAGGAAGGAAGGAAGGAAGGAAGGAAGGAAGGAAGAAGGAAGGGACCTTAGCCATAGAAACTCCTGGTTTTTGCATGTGTTCCATATGTGTCCAAACTGGTGCAAGACATTTGAAGCTGGATCAGCTGCCCACACCCAGGCTGTGGATTAAACTCACACAAACAGACAAGCTAGGCTGACTGCATCACTCACTTCTACCCTGCCTTTTAGTTTTTCTAAGTGTCCTGTTATTTAACCCTATTTGAGTTGTGTTTTCTCTTCCATGTCACTAAAACCAGTATATTTTATTCAGTATATTTTTTCACGTGACATAAAGTCACCTTTTGTTTTTATTTTTTAGTTTAGTTTAGTTTATTAATACATGTGTGTAGTACAGAAATGATTATATCCTTTGTGGGAAGTTGGTACACGTACATAACGCATCTTCATTCCTTTTTTCAACCTCTTTCACTTCTCTCCCTCCCCAGTTCCACCCATCTGTTGATCCCAATCCTTTTTTTTTTTTTGGTACATGTTTGCAGTACATGTTTGCATTCCTTCTGTGGAGTTGGTGCATGTACAGGACATGTCAACTCCTTTTTTGATAAATACCCCACCTCTTACTCCCCCCTCCCTCTAGCTTGTGACCCCCTTCCTCTTTGAGAAATATCTACCTCCCTACTTCCTATTACCTATCTTTCATTTTGCTCTTTATTTTTGCTCTGAATTTCACAAATATCACATGATTTCTCTTATATGACAAACCCAGAGCAAAAATAAATGTAATATGTAAGACTGTGGGTCTTGTTTCGCTTAATATTATGGTCTCAACTTGAATTCATTTTCCTACAAATGATAGTAAGGTTTCCTTTTTTTCAACCCTAATACTGCTTGATTTTTCCCATTTAAATAAAATGTAATGAATTCATATAATGAAATAACTTAAAATACATTATGGATAAAATATTATCCTCTGAAATGTTAAATTAAAAGTAAACAACTATTAAAAGATATGAAAATATATTTGTTTAACCAAAAATGGCTATAGCACATCTTCATCTCCTATAAGATAAATACTGTTAAATTTTAGAGAATCAAAAATATCTACAACATGCTATGTGTCTGCAACATGCTAAAATTAGCAGACAAAAATTAAATAAGTAAAATATGATGTGTAATTCATGGACTTGGTTTTAACATATAGAGTACAGAATAAATCAGTGAAAGGCGTCACTGGGTATCTAAAATGTCTTAAATGGGCTTTGATGAATTAATCTTGGCAACATTGAAGGAGGAGGAAGGAATGAGAAGGAATCTCAATTGTTCTGGCAAGATAAAATGAATGCCCGGACATTGACAAGGCGACAGGTACTGAGAGCTGTGGACAGAATCGTTGATCTATTGATTGCATTCAATGAGCGAGAAGAGATGGAAGATTATAAGATGACCACGAAGTTGAACCACTCTATGAGAGAAAAATGAATATGTCATATAAGACAAAGAAGCATATAAGATAAAGAAGGAAATGTGTATATGACTTATGATAATAAATGCATTTTTGCCTGGTATTGGAATCCTCTTTGATCTATTCAAGTAGAGATATCCTGTAGGAATTGGAGAAAAGGCTAAAAAGATAGGTGGGTTTAAAATATCAATCCAAGAATTAAAAATGGAAGTGGCTTAAAACTATGAGATTAATTTTAAAATATTTGATAGTTCTAAAATGAAGAGAGAAACATGAAACTCTCAAATGTTGGTATTTGATAGTTTACAAAAGAAGTGCATTGAATAAAGAAGACTAAAGGTATTGGCAGCATCTTCATGTAAAGATGAGAAAATAGAGTGAAAAAAATTTTACATTACTAGTTTTAAAGAGAAATGTATAGGTTTTAATTAAACCCAAACAAGCGACAGTAGACTCCATTTCCTTAATGCAGATGGGATATTTAGAAGATAGGATATAGTATACAGGATAATGGCATGTGGAAAATGATGTCTCACCAATAGCTTAAACACGGGGATATTAAATACATGAGGAAAGATACAGTTCATTCTACCATCTTCTAAGAATAATAGAATAACTGCATCAAACTAAACCCATAAAGAATAACGTAAGGTTAACCCACAATTACTTTGAAATGTTTATTTTTCTTCCTCGTAGTTCAAATAAATTTCTTATTATATAAGGAGCCTCTATTGAAACGATTTCCTTGATAGATGCTGATAGGTGGTAAAAGTAAAGTTAGACGGTAAATAATATGCGGTTGCAAAAGGTCACAGGAATTAATGATGTTTTTATGGATTAAGATGCAAAGTAATAAAATGTCCAAAATAAGAAAATTTGAAAGAAATTAAATTAACAAGTTAAAATCTTTCTTACTTCATTAGAAGAAAATTATCTTAATTCCCGTCTTAAAATTTTTATGTGGATCAATGAATGAAGTTAGATAACTGCCACTTACTTAAACTCCAAAGGACATTCTATATGTATCATCCCCTGGACTTTGAGTTCCAACATCTTTTTTTCTGTTACTTTTTGAAAGTGCACACACTATCACTTTAAAGGGTACATTATACACCTCATACATATACACACAAATAATGTATTTTCTCTTTCAATAACATTACGTGTTATTATGGTGAAATGGTCATTTCCAATACCTTTGGAAATAATTAAATAGTGTAAATAATACAGCTATGGCAGTTCTAGTTCATTGGCCTTTAGTGCTACTTAAATAACTTGTATCTCTGGATCATTGAGGAGAACAGTTAGCTCTATTGTCCTCAAGCCAAGCTGACTATCAAGAGACAGTGTCTTCCTCCTCTCTTTTATTTCAGACTCAACTTTCCCAAGCATTTTGAAAAGAGCAAAGGCAATTCATATCATCGCAATATAGCAGATCACTGCTACAGGATAAGAGAGACTTCTGTCACATGTGTAAATTGGGAGGTTAAATTTTAAATGCTCTCTAATAGTGAGCCTAATGTCTTTATATTATAATGGGGAAAGATCAAATTAATTTGAAGAATAAATTAAATTGATACTTATGATGAAAACTTAATATGAAATTCTGATTTTATAAAATGAATAATTCATTTTCCAAAATTAAATTTCGATAAATGAGTTATACAATTAGGTCAGTTTTATATTGTTAAAATTAAGGTACATGAAGAACGACTCAAAAGAAAATCTATGAATAAATATATGAAATTAAACTTAGATTTAAAAAGTTGAGTTAAAGGAATATATGTTTGATTGTGTTTAATTTATGCTTAAAGAAATACATGCTCCTTAAGAATATACGATTATTAGAAGAGTTGTCTTTAAATCCACATGTATAAAATAATGATTTCCAAACAAAAGATCTTAATTTGAAGTTGATTCAAAATTCAGAACATAAGGACATGGAAAGATAGATATATCTCTTTAAATGTGTCAATACGATTGGTCAATCAAATAAAACTTTCATTCTGAACATGGAAACTTGTCTAAGTTATTATTTGACAGAATTGAATGGATAATCCATGTTATTGATCCACTAGCTTCATGTAGCCACTGCTAAACACTCATATTTTCCACCAAATTATTAGAAGCAGTTTCTGTTAAAACATCTTGATTGTCTAAATTTTGTCCTTGAGAGCAGCTGAAACCTATTGGAGTGTAAAAGCAAAATTACCTGGAGCAGAAGGTATTTTTAAACACGTTTTCCCAAAGAAGGCAGCTGCTCACTGTGTGATTTCTGAGTACTACTGTGCTCAGCAGTTAACTTTCTTTACTTGAAGGTACCAGGACAAGAAAGATAACCTCAACACATTTTTTTTCCTATTATTTTAGCTATTTTCTCAGTACTATCAAGTGGCTGATATTTGACAGCAAAGGAATTTTTTTTTGAAGACTCACATATGGAGAAAGAAAGGTACTTTTTAAGATGATAGCATTGAGAAAAAAATCTTCATAATCACTTAGTGGTTTTTGTAAGGAATATCAGAAGAAGTCTATATGGTATGTACAGAAAAAAATGAGCTTCTTCCTGAAACATGTCTTTTCCTTTGGTTATTATATCACTTAAAATATTATTTTTAAAATATTAATTTATAATTTCATGCTATTCAATAATGGGCTGACATTGTAAAAATGAATATAATTTCCATAAAACAAAGCTAATATTTGCATTCTTACACACTCTGTTTTTATACACATGGAGTATAAAGTGCCTTCTGTAAACAGTGAATACCAACTTATTCATAGAAAATGTTAATAAATGCTAGTACTATTCCCCCTGAACTTTAGTAAACCTACTGAAAAGTATTGCAAACCTATTGAAAAGCATGATGAGTATGTACACTAAATTAAATTCATTTATTACCGTACAAAATTGGTCTGTGTATTATCCACAAGTATTTCATGACTTGTAGCATTTCGGTGAGATCTTTATTTATAGGTGTTTGCAGTTAGAATAACTAGTCTGTTGACATTCCAGTCAAGGAATTCTTATATTAAGTTGAACGAGAAAGCAGAATTTGGGGAAAAAGAGTAAAATAAACAATTTCCAAAATGGAACACAAGTGTTGAATTTTGTCAAACTCTTTTTCTACATCTATTGAGATGATCATATGGTTTTTGTCCTTGGCTCTGTTAAAATGGTGTGTTACATTTATTAATTTGTGTATGTTGAACCATCCCTGCATCCCTAGGATGAATCCCAGTTGGTCAGGGTATATGATCTTCTGCATTCTGTTTGACAGTATCTTATTGAGGATTTTTGCATCTGTGTTTATTAGAGAGATTGGACTGGAATGCCAGAGAATTCAGCAGTTGAAATGTTCAAAGTAAAGATTGCTTGCTCATCATTGGGTAAAGTGAGAAAATGACTAAAAACTTATTTTCTCATGGTAACATTAAGTCAAGTTCATGGTGTTTTCCTGCCATCCAAGAAAGAGTGATGTGTAAAGGTATCAAAGCTATGCCTAGAACCTCAGTTTACTCTTCAATACCTTTCTGGGAGACAGGTAATGATTCATGAGTTTCAAGTAAATAGAGTAAATTTAAGAATGAATCATTCTCCAATTGTCTTTCTTTATTAGGACCTCCAGCCCTAATCTCAGCATTTTCAACCCCAGTCTTTCTGTAAAGTATTTAGCTGTCATACATACAGAATTCTCTTCAGTTCTCTGTGGCTTTCACACTATGTAGTAATAAATCTATACTGAACACGTAATAATAGCTAGTAAAACATAAACATGTATTATCTCATCAGCAGCTACCTTTGATAAACTAATTAAGTAAGATTCATTAACATGAGAAAAGTGTTTATGTAGTGGGTAGAACAATGTTCCTACAAAGTGTTCTCGTCCTGTTCCCAGAACTTGTGGATCCATTACTTCAATTGACAAATGAAACCTGGAGATGTAATTAATCTACAGAACCTTGAGATAGGGAGATCATTTTAGATTGTACCAACGGGCCCAGTGTAATTACCAGTCTGCAGTGACTGGCTTTTGGCAACAAAACCTTGAACACCAAATAGCTCTCATTAAAGCAGTCCTGCCCAGCACATCCTAAGCATTCACAAACTTAGTGACTAAAACAGTATGAGATATAAATAGCAAGAAGGAACTTTCTATGCAGATGTTCCTGGACAGTTAATGAGGAGGAAGATGTCCTGGATAACACATCTATATCTACTAAATGAGACCCTTTCCCACCCTTGTAAAAATCCTAACCACTGCCTCTGACAGCAAGGTCCTTTCTTAAAACTCACTCACGGCTCTCTTGCACAAAATTCTTACCTTTTCTATATTTCTCACCAGCCGTTCATACACTGCCTCCCGCAACACAGTCCTTACCTTATATGAGGAAAGCCGAAGGCCAAGTCTGAGGGATGTGAATATCTGATCAGAGATTAAATGATGTGCTGTGAGGATGGTGGGAGGGGCCATAGCCAAGCAAGGAGGGTCGCCTCTAGAAGCTGAAGAGAAGAAGCCCAGTGTCTCCTGGAGATCCACAATGGAGCATAGTCCCCTTTGATTCAGGGTACCCACAAAGACCTATTTTGACTACCCACCTTCAGAACCGAAAAACAATACATTTTTATTATTTCAAGCTACTAAATGTGCGGTAATCTGTTAAAGCAACAATAGGAAACTAAAGTACTCATTAGATATTGACATTTAGAAAGTTGAAATTATAACAAAATCCACTGAAATCATTCTCCAATAATATTGTATAGACTGGAGAAATACATTTTTAAATAAGAAAACCTTTACTTGAAGCTTTACTCCAGAATTTTACACAACTCTTTATATTGGGTGGCAGGAAAGCACTATAAACTCAACTTGATGCTAGGGATGGGAAAAAAAAATGTCTCATTTCTTCCAAGGATATGAGCATAAGCCCAGTCTTTATTTGCTTAGAACTTTTTCTCCTGTTAATTCTTTATGAATTGTCATATTTTTTTCTCCATATTAAGAAGATATGGCCTCTTCCTAACTAACGTTACCCTGTCAATTGACAGAAAACAAGCAATTGCTTTAACATTTTTTTTGTACTTTATTAAATTCTTTTATTGGTACATTGTAGGTATACAACACAATTACATTTCTCATTGGGAATTGTACCTTTACATAATGCATCTTGGTTCTTATTTTTCCCCATTCCTAGCCCTCCCTTCACCCCCTCCACCCTTCCCTATTTACAGGGACTTTATTTCCATTTTTTCTATTTCTCATCATTTTTCCTTTCCCTTTTATTTTTTAAAAAAATAAAAAATAAAAATAAAAGGTCCAAAGGGGTAGGGGTAGTGGGAAGGGCAGGAGAAAGCATTTTGTGTTTGAAAAATATAGAAAGCTAATCTTGTGCGGTGTATTAATATTTTGAATTTTTTTCAAGATATTCTTATAACTTTTGAATCACCTCAGTAGCACATAGTGTATAATTTTTGAATGGTAGCACATTTTTGTCATTTAAGATTAAACACTTTAATTTGGTCACTTTTCTCAAACCTAAGAAGTAAGTAAAGTGTCTCTCATATGACATGATATTAAAAACAGTAATGTGAGCCAACTCTAGGAAATACAAATGGATGAAGTACAAAAATCTCAAAACACAACTGACCTTTATCAAAGGAAAAAATAGCTACTTTATATACTTATTTTAGCTTTGATTTATTGCACACATTGCCTAAAAGTAAAAGAAATTCAAAAGAAAACTCTCAGACATTTTAATTTCATAATAATATTTCATTTTGAAATTAAATTCTCCAAAACTATTTTACTTTGCCAGCAACTGTTTATGCCCTTTCATTTCGAGCACAATGCCTTTTCAATTTCTAACAACCATTGGAAAACTGAAAAATTATTTATTATCTTAAAAGTAAATCTATGCATTTTAATAAAATAAAGCCATTTATCCCATTATTTGACTAGTTATTCTGTTTTCAACCTGATGAAAATAACATAAATGAATATATAAGTAATTTTTAGCAAGAGATCTGAATGACTGATCATCATGAATCAATCCAAAAAGGTAATTGAATTAGTATCCTATAGCTAATGAATAGGTTTCACATTAACCCAAATTCAGTGAATAAAACAGCACAAGTTCATTCATGAGCTTCCAGTTGTGTAGTTAGAAGTTTGCTGTGGTACCACTGGGCTAAAATCAAGGTGTCTTTTCTGTGGGATTTAGAAGAAAGTCTCATCCCTTGCCATTTCCTTCATCCACAGGCTGTGCATTTTCCTTTGTTTATGGCTCACTTGGTCCTTTTCCAAAGCCAGCACCAGGGAAGTACCCCTACCTTTCTTCTATACTCACGTACCCTTTGGAGCCAGCCAGGAAAGCTTCTTCAACTTTAAGAAATAACTTTGTGTGTGCCTTTTTGTGTGTATTTGTAATTAGGTTGGTACCTACTGAAGAATCGGTATAATCTGCATATCTCAAAGTATTTCATTTAAATGCATCTACAAAGCCCATTCACCATGTATAGTAGCATACTCACAAACTCCGGGGTTGAGATATGGACATTTCTTAGAGTAACTATGCTCCCTACTATAGTTTCTTCTACAGGATTTCAATTTTTGAATTCTGATTTAAGAACTGTTAGAAAGAGAGAAAACTAAGTAAAGGCAATAAGTTTACTCGATAAAATGAATGAAATTTAGCTAATCTTTCAGAGATAATTTCAAATTGATGCATGTTTTAAAAAACCAAAACCAACCAGTAAACAAATAGACTTATAGGAATAGTGTATGCAGAGGAGTTAGGACTTTTAGCTAACTTTGAAAACCACGTGAATCAATTCAATCATAAAACACATCTATTTAGAAAATCAATATACCCCATTAGGTAGCCTTTATAGATGTACAATTTTAAGGACATTGAATGTCCTGAGGTAGTTTAACAAAGTACTTAGCTGGCCAGATGAGGACAGAAGCTGATAAATTAGAATGTGTCAAGAAGAGAGTGATTATGGGCGGGGGATTTAGCTCAGTGGACCCACAACCTGCCTCAAAAACGCAAGGTCCTGAGTTTGAGCTCAGGTACAAAAAACAAAAGGAGAGAGTGATTAGAGTGAGAAGTAGAATTGAGATCATCCTGGATGGATGAGGAACAATTAAAACAACTACAGTAAGCCAGGAAGCAAGATTATTAAGATACACTATTATTACACACTAAAATGTATCAAACTGGTATTTGGTAAGAGGTTTATTTGTTGTCATTGCATAATCCTCATCTAATGGGTGTAATTTTGCTCTTCTTTTATACTTAGGTAAAAAAAATAACTTTCTTTTTTCTGTGCTGGGGATCAAACTCAGGACCTTGTACTTGCAAGGCAGGCACGGCACCACTGAGCTATATCCCTGGCCCCAAAAAAATCTGTAAATATAATTTTTAAAAATTAAATTTATTGGTACATTTAAGGTATGCAGTATAATGACATTCATCATTGGAAATTTTTACCTGTACATAATCCATCATGGTTCTTATTTATTCCTCATTTCCATGCCCTCCCTTCACCTCCTACACCTCTCCCTATCTACAAAGATTTTGTTTCCATTTTTTCTTTTTCTCATATAAATTCCATTTCCTTCTTTATTTTCCCCTACCCTTCCCATTTCCCCTTCCCCTTTGCCCCTTTTCTTCCTATTTCACATTATCTATTATACTTTTTAGTCCTTATTTACACTTTCAGTTTCTCACATTAGAGAAACTATTTGGTATTTACACATGTGTGTTCTATTATTTCACTTAAGAGTATCTCCTCAATGTGAATCCATTTAGCTATAAATGTTTCTAGTTTCTCATTCTTTATGGCTGAGCAATAGTCCATTTTATTAAAAAATTTTTTTTCTTTATCCAGTCTTCAGTTGATGGGCAACTGGGTTGCTTCCAAGTTCTAGCTCTCACATTTCATGCTGCTATGCACATGGGTGCACATATATTACTGTGCTATGATTCTTTTAATTCTTTGGGGAAGATACCTAGCAGTGGAATAGCGGGGTCAAATGGGACTTCCAGTCCTAGTTCTTTGAGGTATCTCCATACTGATTTCCACAGTGCTTGCACCAGTCTACACTCCCACCAGCAGTGGAGCAGGGTTCCTCTTTCCCCACACCCCCACCAGCATTTGTTATTGGCTGATTTCATGATAGCAGCCATTCTTTCTGGGGTGAGGTGGAATCTCAGCATTGTTTTCATTTGCATCTCTCAATTGACCAGTGATGTTGAACATTTTTTTATATGTTTATTTGCTATTTCTACTTCTTTGTGTAAGAAATGTCTGTTCATTTCAGATGCCCATTTTCAGATTGGGTCTTTAAATTTGGGAGGCCTGATTTTTTTAAGTTCTTTATGGATTCTAGATAGTGGACCTTTGGCTGAGGGAAAGCTGATGAAAATTTTTTCCTACATTGTGGGTTGTCTCGTCACATTGTTGGTCATTTCTCTTGCTGTGCAGAAGCTTTTTAATAAGAAAAGATCCCACTTCTTGATTGTTTGTGCTAGTTTATGGGTGACTGAGGTTTTGTTCATAAAATTGTTTTCTACACCAATGTCTTCAAGAGTTCTACCTAACCTCTCTTACACCCAGCTTAGTGTTTCTATTTTAATATTTAGATCTTTAATCCATTTTGGTTTTAGTTAAATGAATGGTGAGAGATATAGGTCTAGTTTTAATCTTTGGCAAGTTGAAACCCAATTTTTCCAGCACCATTTATTAAAGAGGCTATCTTTCCTCCCGTGAGGGTGTTTGGCTCCTTGGTCGAAGATGAGGTGGCCGAGTATGTCTGGAGTTGTTTCTGCATCTTCTAATCTGTTCCACTGTTTCTCAGTTCTGTTTTTTGCCAGTACCATACTGTTTTGTTTTGTTTTGTTTTTTGTACTGGGGATGGAACTCAGGACCTTGTGCTTGCGAGACAGACAGCGGAACCACTGAGCTAAATCCCTGGCCCCAACCGTGCTGTTTTTATCACAGAAGCTTTGTAGTATAGTTTCAAGTTGGGGGTTATGATACCCCCTACCTTGTCTTTATTACCTAGAATTGCTTTAGCTATTCTAGGTCTCTTCTTGTTCCAAGTGATTTTTTAGATTGTTTTCTTCAGACCTGTGAAGTATACTACTGGGATTTCAATTGGGATTGCATTGAATCTATATAGCAGTTTAAATATAATTTTAACAGAATTGGAATGTGTTATATACTTGTACCAATTCCCTGCAGAGAATGTAATCATTATGTACTGCAAATATGTACTAATAAATTTTTTGTAATTATGAGAATACTTAAATACCAGACATGGACAGAAGAAGGACAATAATACTTAGAAGGAACTAATTTACTCAACAGAAAGTTGAAGTACGTATTTCTAAAATTCAAAACAAATTTAAATTTTAACCAGTCAGTACATAAAGTGATGAATTTTTCAGAGGGAACACTTTTACTATTTTAACATTGTTTTTGTAACTTTCTTCTTATCATAATTACTAGGGTTGATATATTAGAATAAAAATATAGCGTCTTCAGTAAAGTTTGAATCCGAAGCGCAAGGACCTGAGTTCAATCCCCGGTACAAAAAAAAAAAAAAAGGAGAATAAAGCTTTAGTATAAATAACTGTCTAGTAATATAGTACTTATAGTTCATCTGAATTTCAAATTAAATTATACATCTTTTATTTATCTGACAATTATAATAATGAAAAATATACAAAAATAAATAGAGGAACAATTAAGTCTCATAGGAATGACTAAAAGACTGTTATCTCTGGGGAAATGTTGAACTGAAAAAAAATCAAATTAACCAGAAAGAAAATAAAAAGAATGTAGACTCATTGCATTTACAGCCCTACATGCATGCTGACGGTTCTTCTGAAATTTCCTTAGATTCCAAAGTTATGCTTGTCTTTTGCAGGTTCCAGTAATGTGAAGTTATATGTGTATTATAAATTGCCTGCTGTTTAGGTACATTAAAAATGTCTCATTAATCACTGTTATCAAGGAAGGACGACTCAGGACTTAATGCACAATAACAGCCTAGTGTTTGGGGTATTGAATACATTCTCACTGTGTTAAACAAAAAAATAAGAATAAAAGAATCAAAACTGCTAAAATACAAATTTTTAAGCCCATTTGGATCCGTCACTTCTATTGTGATATGTGCACAAAGCTAGAAAGTGTTATTATATTGGGAAGGTTTTCTGCTGACACAAAGAAAGTGATTTCAACCTTTGATATACAGGGAAGGGAAATTCATTTCAGAAATGGTAGATATAAAATTGGTTAAAAAATTTGTGTGACTAATACCCACAGACCCAGCATAAGAAATATTATTTACAAGTATTGATATTACATGGGACAGCAACTCTGAAAACTTGCTTTTAAATCTTTGGACCACAGTTAATGGAAATGATTATAAATGAAGCAACAGATCAAGACTAAAGTCATGCTAAAATATTGTTTTCCTGCTATGTGAATTAAAATATGATGTCTCACCATGTCTGACTCCAATGAGCTTTATTTATTCACTTGTCTGGTTCAGATTCCTCAGGTTTCTAGCTTCTTCTGTGAACCTCTATTATCATTCACGGCACAATGGTCTTCAAAGTTAAACTACTTACTGCTTGTTAGATTTTATAGTATTGCTCGCATATTTTCAGATAAAATTTTCTTTTGGATATTCTTAAAGTGAAACCTAACCAGTAAAAGATCATGAGTTTATCCAAATAAGTTTATAAAATCTTTAAACAAGTACATTTTTATACTTAGGCTGAAATAGAATTGGAACTCTCATTGGGATAAACAGCTAAGGAAAGATAAACTGTACAACAATTCCAATTTAACTTTTATGCAGTGATATATAAATTTAAAAATTTAGAGTATGAATTATGTGTTATAATATATATGTAGCTGTTGTTACTTTAACACATGGTAGAATGTATAATAATTTTAATGCAATAAGATACATATAATAACAAAAACCAAAGTTACTGTGACAATTAGTTAACTGTTGTAGTAGACATTCAGAGGTCATTTAAACAATATATGGGGCACAGTTTTATCAATTGAACAGAAAAAATCTAAGACATATATCCAAATCTGTGAACTTTAACAAGCCCCTGTGTTCCTTTGTAATAATAAGGCCTTACAATATAGAGAAAATTATATGCCAAATATTGTTCCATATGTTTGATACTTATTTTATTTAGTACCCACTAAAATTATAAATAAGTACTATAATAATTTTCATTTTGAAAATTATAAGCTGAAGTTTAAATTACCTTTTGAACAACAAACACTGAGTAATGATGGAGACACAGACTCAAGCTTTCTGCTGATTTGGGCCAAATAATTTCTTAAATCAATGAAATATCTGAAAATCTCTTCTTTTATGAATGGATTGTATGATAAAATGAAGTATGTGAGCTGGGGATATAGCTCAGAGGTGCAGTGCCTGCCTGGCAAGTAAGAAGCCCTGAGTTAGATTACTGGTAGAAAACAAAAAACAAAAAACAAAATTTAAGTATGTGGAAAACACTATGATGGTCAGTGGTGATTGCCAATTTGACTGGATTAAGAAATGCCTAGCAAGTTAGCAAAGCGCATTTTTGGATGTGTCTAGAGGTTATTGCTATGTGGGCCAGCAAGGCGAGGAGGAGGAGGAGGACCAGCCCTGAAATGTTTGGCTCCAACCAATAAGCTTGCAGCTGGAATGGAACACAAGGGAAGAGGGAAAGCCGTCACATGCAATTTATAAACCTCAGTTCTGCTTGAGTAGGTGTGTCCTTGCTGCTGCAATTATCTTGGACATCAGATTCCAGCTTCTTCAGTCTTTTTTTTTTATTCATTAAGTTTATTGGTACATTTTAGGTATACAATACAGTTACATTCATCATTGGGAACGTGTACCTTTATATGATGTATCTTTGTTTTTATTTTTTTCCTCATTCTCCTGCCCTCCCTTCAACCTCTCCACCCTTCCCTATATGCAAAGACTTTGTTTCCATTTTTTCCATTTTCTCATATTTATTCCACTCCCTTTTCTCCTTTCCTCAACCCCTCCCACTTTCCCTTCTCCTATTAGTTCCTCAGACTAATACCTGCCACTCTCCAGGGAGCTTCCAAGTTGTCAGACTTGGATTAGTGCCGCATCCTTGATCTCTCTTGTTCTTTGGCTTCCAAATTCTTGGACTGAGCAGCTCCTGGACCCTCTGGCTCTTCGCCACACAGATGACCATTACCATCGTGGATTACTCTGCCTTGTCTTAGTTTCTTTTCTCGTTGCTGTGACAAAATACCCGATCTCTGAAGTTAAAGGAGGAAATGTTTATTTAGCTCACAGTTTGTAGAGGTTTCAGTCCATAATTGGCTAGCTCCAAGGCAGGGCGGCATGACAGAGGGTCATCACAGAGAATCACAGATAAAGAAGTTGGGAACAATGGTGTATGCCTGAAAACCAAACTATTCAGGAGTCTGAGGAAGGAGGATTCAAGTTTGGAGTCAACCTGGGCAATTTAGCAGGACTCTGGAAATTTAACACGAAATTTTGGCAATGTGGGCCAGTGGTAAAGTGCCCTTGGGTTCATTTCTTAGTACCTGAAAAAAAGTGTGTGTGTGTGTGGGGGGGAGTCTTTTAGTGAGGCATTAGTTATAGATTAACTATCATCAAAAACTCTTTATTCTGAGAGTCACTGTGTGTTTCAGGGCACAAAAACCAAAACACAAAGCGTGATTTAGAAAATTTCAAAATAATTTTGATTATACATTATGTTCACTTTGGACATCAACTTTGAACCTGGTTATGTATCCTCTTCCTTCTCACTTAAATTTTGAAGTTGTTCTGAGAGCCTGATTAGTTGCCTTTGTTGTTTCTGGGGTTGGAGTTATCATTTTTGTTAGATGTGAGGCGAGGGTGCTTCATAGAATTTAAGTTTGCCTGAGGTTTTAGGGATAACGGTTGCTTTTTAAAGAATGCGCAGTATTGTTTTACAAAAATAATTGTCAATACAGAATAGTCTCTCCGTTTATCATACATGTATTGAAACATCGAATTATGCTCCATAAACATGAACAATCATAAAATGTAACTGGGAAAATTAATTCTAAAAGGTAGATAAGGTACATTTTCCCACATATTTTATTTTCTCTAAAATGGTCAATTCAGAGCAAAGCTTAGATGGAAATGCAAGTTCCTTTTTTGGGTGTATACAAAACGCATTGGGAAGAATAACTTCTTAGATGATAGTACCATGATAAAAGAATACTAACTGCACTATTTATCATCATTATAGTCATATGTACTTAGATTTTTCTAAATACAGCTTTGTTCTATAGATTAAATTAGGTGACATAAGTAAAACTGACAGAAAAAAATCAATTATTTAATTGAAATAATCATTTTGATCACTTTCATATTCTCAATAAATTATTTATTCCAACTTCATGCTTTTTTGTCCTTTAAATCTATGAATGTAAGGAATCTGTGTTGTTTCAGTCAATTCATAGACCATATTGGGAAACATATTTCCAGATAGAATAAGGAAATGATCCGTTAACTTTGTTACAGGCATCATAAATCACTTTTTAAAAAATAAATAATTCAGGAGACCATTTAGCTGTTAATATAGTGGTTTGTGTTCTAGTTCAAACACTTAATTTTATTTCAGAAAAATATTATATGATGTTAGTAATTTGGGCATTTTGTATGACGTTTACTCATCTATTTCTAATTATACTTTTATGCTCACTTTACATGTGGTTATAAAAACTGCAGGCGTGAAATTTCTAGAGTCTTAAAATTATGTTCACTCTATACTCTTCAGAAAAGTATATTTCAATGCACATATATATTGCTTTTTATTCTTGTTTCACAATTTTATCCTTTTACTGATATTTTGGATAATTTCAATGGTAATTTTTTATACCTCTAGCAAATATATATGCAAACATTACTATTTTCTTTTGAATTACTGAAAGTGTTTATATTTTTAAAAATTTTTTATTAATACCTAATATTTCTATAGGGTTGAGGGGTACCTTATGGTAGCTCAGTACATATACACAGTGCATAACAATCAAATCAGAGTAGTAAATATTCATATTTAGTCAAACATCTATCATTTTATGTGTTGGGAACCTTATAATTTCTTTTCTTTTCATATCTTCTTCAGTTTTTTCATACAGACTAAAGGTGATCAGACAACTGTAATTTGAATTAGTCATTTTGAAATATATCATATATCATTTTAATCAATGGTTACCCTACTGTGTTATAGAAAAACTAGAACTAATTCATCATATCCAACTCTATTTTGATGCCTCTTATTGAACTTTTCATCCTCCACACATCCTTGTCTGTTCATTTACACAGTGACCACTAACTCATTCTGTCTTCTATGGAATCAACATTAGTTTCTACAGATAAGTGAGAACATGTAGGATTTGTCTTTCTGTGCTTGATTTATTTCGTTTAATATGATAAAAAATAAAGTAAGTAATTTTAAATCCATTTAAAGTAAAAAAGAAAGTAACATCTCGAGTGTGTAAAACTGTAGCCAAAGCTCCAGTCCAGACAGGTGAGTCACTGCTGCCCCCCAAGGGCAAGTGTGTGTATCAGAAACCTAAATTCTAGGAAATAAAGCCATGGGCCCAGGCAGGGTGGGCTGGAATGCTAATCCCTGAATAAAACTTGGACACAGCAAATTGTGATTCCTCAGTGAAATCATGATGAGAATAAAATCTGTCCTTCAAAAACATAATTACATTCTGATTGTAACCTAGTATCTGAGGGGACTCAGGACAACTATCAATCTGCTTCTGGATTAATTTACTCATCCCTGAGAAGATTAATAAAAGTATTGTACATATTTAGCAAAATCATTAGAAAGGTTAAGTTAATATATGCAAATATCTTTAAATAGTTACATATGTATAGGCTTTGTATAAATAATTTACAAGTTTATCTGTGACCATTATCAATGGTTTATATAATAACAAAGACAATGCTATCACTGAAAGTTTTACAAATCTGATCATAAAGCTAGGGAAGAGCACATGAAAATGGTCATTTATTTTAATGTCATGTGCCAGGAAAATTAAGCAAACATCCTGTGGCAGACAAATGTGCACACTAATTATTATCTATATTACTCATTACAACTTCAATATTTTAGCTAAATCATTTTGAAAGAAGAATAGTTCATAAGCTTAATATCATAACACATTTTGGCTCCTACAGGCTTGGATGATGAGTTTCAGTTCCTGTTGGGGCACAGCTATTAAATTGCTTGCATAAAGTAATTTATGATGAAGATTTTAATGGGAAAACAGCAGATGAATGCATAGATTTTTTTACTCTACCCAACTGAACTCCTCCCCTCCTTTCCACAGTAATGCACGATCAATCTATTTACTGAACACCAAGGGGAAGAGGGTAATAATTAAGTAGTTAAATATTTTATCCTATTAGTATTCACTAGTATTGGTCATGAGCATCAAATACTATTATTTTGAAATAATAATATTTCAAAAAATTGTTCAACACTGAAAACCATAATACTCAAAATCATATATTATGGTTTTGAAAATGTGCTTCAAAGTTTTCAATCAAAGATGTAAGACAAAGCATCAGAAAACAGAAAGTCAAGGTAGATCTGTCTGCAGAAATGGTTAAATCAGTAGCACAATCATGGCTTCAAAGATCCAGAATCCTTTTGCCTTTCTATGATGGTATCATCAGCACGCATCTGTGCCTCTGACTTCTTTCATAGTTTGAACAGTTGCTGATTATCAGACCTTGACATAAAAATTACCCAAGAAAGAAAGCCAACTAATTTCCTGTGGAATTCCTTAAAAGAAGAATATCTCCCTAGGAATACCAGCAGACTTCCTTGCATATCTGATTGGCAAGTAATAGAAAACATCCCAATCTAAACAAATCACAGGAGAAGGAAACTGGAACATCTTCAATATAGAGCAAATCGGGTTTTACGTCTGAACAAGGAGATCAAGTCATATTTTCCTCAAACACTAGGTTCAAGAATAGGTGCGTTAACTAATGAGATTGTATTATGAAAAAAAAAAAGAAAAGAAAAGAAATCGATGCTGCTTAGACAGCAGTATCTTCCTGAACAACCAACCAGGAACATCTTTCTTCAAGACCTTCAAAAGTCGGAACTCCCTAATCCTCTAATTCCCTTATCCCAAATTTCAGAGATGGGAGGGGAGATTTTAAAAAAAACAAAAAAACAACAAGCTGAATTATGTACATGTACCCACTCCGCAAGATGACTGTAAAATCCATGAGTCACAAATACGTACTAATAAAAAAAGTTAATAGCGCCCAGGACTTTGCTCCGTGGTTCCGCAGCCTGCCTTGCAGGCACAAGGTCCAGAGTTCGATCCCCAGTACCAAAAAAAAAAAAAAAAAAAAAAAAAAAAAAAGTTAAAAATGAAACCTTTGCTCTTCAAGTTACACTGGTATGAAAATTAAAAACTAAGAAAGATAGGGGAAAGGAAAGAAGGGAATGGAATTAATATGAGAAAATGAAAACATGGAAACAAAGTCTTTGTAAATAGGGAGGGATGGAGGGGTTGAAGGGAGGGCAGGGGAATCGGGAAAAAATAAGAACCAAGAGAGATTATATAAAGGTGCAAATTTCCAATGATGAATGTCATTATATGGTATACCTAAAATGTACCAATCAAATAAAATTTTTAAAAAATAAAGAGAAAGAAAGCATATGAACTACATTTGTACATAATTGAATGAATATTTAAATATTTATATTGTTAAATAATACTAAAGAAGAAATTTCAATATAATTTATCAAATTAGAACTATAACATAATTAAATAATTTTCAGTATAGTAAATCCAGGCATGACGGTGCCTACCTGTAATCCCGGCACTTGGGAAGCTGAGGAAGAATTGCTTTGAGTTCCAGGCCACCTTGGGTTAATAGTGAGTTCAAGGCCAGTCTGAACTGTATAGTGAGACCTTATCTCAAAAACGAAAATAAAAACAAGAAAGTAATTTTACTTAGATGCATTAGTAATATCTATAATTCATTCTCCATTTTTAATGTGACAAAAATGTTAAGAATTTATTATATGTCAGGATAAGAAAATGTCACAGCAATTTTCGAGAATCAAATAGCCTACTAAAGATATTTATTAAGCTTCTTTTAACCTTAGGATTATTCCATTAAATCTTTTATATATAATGGACAATTTTTATAAAAGCAATTATTTTTCTTTTGAGCTAAGAAAGCATCTAACGCATGAAAATGAAATTAGCAAATAAAAAATAATGTTTCAAGTCTTGTGATTACAGTAAAATTATCCATTATAATTATTACTATTTTAAAGACACTTTCCTATTCAAATTTAAATGGAGGAGTTGAATTTTTGTAGAACTATCAAATGAATAGGGTATTCAAAGACACTTCTTTGAATAATACCATTCTTAAAAGTTATTCACAGTGATTGATGCCTTTAGCAGAATCCATATATATTAACAACAATGCCTACATTGTTTTATCAGTTTCAAAAAGGCAAACATGATATGAAATGGTGAATTACATGCACAATTTGCCATTTTATATTGTGAAAGAGTAGGAAACTAAATTAGGATTCTTGATTATTTTAATCATTAAAAACCATCCTTAAAGTTTCTGACACATTGTGTTAGTCCTAGAAATTAATAAACAGGAAAAAAAATTATTTTTTTGTTGAACATTGTCCAGAGCCTCTTAATATTAGAATTACCACACTTCTGCCTATTGCTCTTATATGATTCTGAAAAAAGTTGATTATAACTATAAGTTAGGTTTATTCATCATCTCTCTAAAGTATAAGTTCTAGGAGTACACTAGTGCATCCTAAGTAACTAGAAAATACCGTACTTGGCAGGAATTAGGTACATATTGGTTTAATGAAATGAATCTCTAATGAAACTCAATATTCTGTGACTATAAGTGACATCATGCATACAAGTGCTCTTGAAAACACTGAGGGTAAGTTATTAATAACTATGATAGTTACTATCAAAGAACACTTCCAAATACATCTTTGTTCTAACATTTAAAGTTAGAATAAAACATATTAATATGAATAAATCTCATCTTTCATATTAAGAAGGATAAGAATTACTGTTTTCCTATGCATTTATTATATTTATTATTTGGTATTATATTTATTGCAAAATAGTTTCAGAGAAAGGGAAAAATGTCCACAGAGATGTTAAAAAAGTTTTATGTCTTACCCATACCAACACACTTGGTAGGTTTGTTTAAGTGAATAAGTTATACATTTTATGAGTTCTTAGTGGCACAATTGATTCACTGAAAAGATTTACAATTTGTAAAAACTCAAAATCTATTAAAATTTAAGTGTATCCATGAATAATCACATTGACTATTCTAATTTAGATTAAGAAATGATGGAAAGTATAAGTTACACAGGAGGAGTAAGATTTAGAAAACTATTTCGTAGTTTGGTAAACATAATAATAACCTTGCCTGTATTTCAAAAATACTGAGAGTAAGTTTCAAATGCTCTTACCACAGAAAAAAATGAGAAGCACCTGATGCAATGGAGATGTCATTTAGCTAGATTTAGTCATCCTACAATAGGTGCATATATCAAAACATCGGATAATATATAATTATTTGCCATTTAACAATAGAATTCAAAATGAAAAGTAAAGATCCTATAATATAAGTTTATTCATTGAGTTAAACATGGCAAAGACAATTAAAACAATGCCAGTGAAGAACTACTGATGGAACTGGAGATTTTTATTTTGAATAACATCTATTTTGAGGGTAGTAGTTAATAATCTCCTTCTTCTATTACTTCTGTGTGGTCATGTCTATTTTGTGTGGAACCTTAAGACAGAATGAAAGTGTTTTATAAAAATGACAGAATCATTACTTTTTGTCTAATCTGAAAAATAATTGTCATTCAATTGAGATTTACATTTTATGCAACCACCTGACATGTAAGGAAATGAATTTTGCTCTCTGTAATCATACACAGCTGAGGGGTGGTTGTCTATTATTACTAAAATATCAGACACTAGTTTTACTAAATAATATGAACATTCACTTTCACTTGAAACAGTATATAACAGGTTGATAGTGATGTCACCAAGTCCAACTTCCCTTACTTCAGAAATCTCAGCTTCTTCTGTTGACTTCATATCTGAATTTTTCCTTAGATAGCTACCTGGTTTTTGTTTCTGTTCACTTCTTTCTACAATGTTACATGTGCTAAAATACCCACAATTTATTTCTGTTTATCTTCTTCCTGATTAATTAATGAAAATTTTCACATAATTCTGAATGTGGAAAAATGGATAATGGTGGAGTAGAAGTTTTAGGAGCTCATGAGTGGATGGGGGGGTTCATGTGTGAGCATCCTGATATGATAGCTAAACATAAATAATGGATATATGCTAAATTTTGAATGTTAGGTCACTAGTCTATAAATAATTTTATAATTCAAAGCAAGGTTATTATTATTGGGGACAGCTAATAATAGAATTATGCATTTAATAGTGATGCATTTAATAATGTTGCTATAAAAACTTTCTATGGTAAGTCAGGATGGTGGGTATTTTTCAGTGTGCAATGACTGAGTAAAACTTCTAGATGGGCTTCAGTGAGGTTGGCATAATTTGCTGGGATTTGGAAGTTGATTAGACAGGCGTTCAGTTTGTGAATATTCATTGAATTTTATGCACGATAAAGGCAGTATTCTGAATGTATATTTCATATCAACAAAAATTTCCTTAGTGTTATCCTATATTCATGCTTGACGACCCAAGAGTACAATAAAAATTGACTATATTAATATGAGTATATTGCGTTCTAAAATGCAAAATTATTTATTATGTTTATGATCATTACTTTAATAATTTCAATCATAATCAATTCAAATAATTTATATTTATATATTTGCATACATTTATAGATAAGATGCAAATTATATTATTTTATTATTGTTCAATAAAAAGTTATTATGCTATGAATTTTTAGTGTTCCTTTCTGTCTTTAAATAATTGAGCACACTACATCATTTAAGCAGCCTATTGATAGAAGCTCCAATAACATAATTTAAAAGTATAGTAAAATAAATTATGGAAGATTAATGTGAAACAGAATATTCATATTCATATATATTTTAATTAAATAATAATTTGTGGTGAATATTTTTGGAATTGGGTAGGAAACAAAATGTTATAAGAAAATATAAACTATCACATTTCTTCATTCATTAGTGTGTTCTAAGAAAATAAAGACTATTATTTTGAAAGACCAGATTGTATCAATTCTGACTAGTGATTTATCAATTCACCTAAAAGAAAAAGTTATTCCATTATTTTATTAAATGGACCAGTTTATTGGATTTACAATGTTAATTCATTTAAATCAACACACTTTTGATATATATAAACATCAAATATAAACCATTTGAATCAATTTGATAACTGCCTTCATCAAGTTACACATTTGTAAGTATCAGCAAGCACCAAGAAAATATATTTTCTGGCATTTAAATTACAACAAATATATACAGAGACATGAGATGGCTTATGTAAAATGAGATGTCTCAGTTTCTCTTTTCCAAATTAATGCTTGAATTCCCTATATCATACCAACCAATGACGAGGTCTCTGCTTATTTTTGTCAGAGTAAATAATCTTCTGTCAGAAGACTTTGGAGCATCTTGTTTTCAAAGAATTTGTTGTCAAGAAAATATGTGCCAAACACTGTGCTGGGGATCGGGGATACCAAGATAAGCAGGCACACAGAGGATGGTCAGGTCTTTGCCTCAGCTCTTAAAAAGGAATTTGTTAACCTGAGTATTAAAAATTTCTCCAGTGATAGGAGCATCTTTGATATTTGCTTTCTGGTTATTTACTGAAACTGTTCATATTCTGAATGTTGAAAAGTGGATAGGTAGGTGTTAGAAAGTGGGTGGACTTCAGTATTCATAACAGGGCCCTTCAACCATACCTGATAGTTTATGCAAAAAATAAATTCACGATGGGGCTCTAGACAGTGTATGACAAAAGAATGACTCAGGATAAGAGCTACCCATCCACCAAAGACCAGATATGTGGTTAGAGGGTTGGTGTCCTGAGCCAGGTGATATAAATCCCACCTCCAGGTGAGAAGAGAGAAGAGAGATACTAGGTTGACTCCAGCAACCTATCCAGTCACTCAGTCAATCCTGACTTGTACTGAGTTTCTCTCATTGGCAGACTTCTATACAAGGAAGCCAATGTATCCCTGAGGACAGCAGTAGCATCTATAACTTCTCTCAAGAGCTCATCCTGTAGGTCTTTTCCTTTAGGTCCTTCTGATTTTTATGCTTTTACTATAATACATTATTAATCATTAATTATAACATGTCCCTATGTTTTGTAAGCCATTCTAAAAAAAACTGTCAAAACTGAGAAAGTTTGTGAGGACTCTCATCTTTGTTTCTTGTGAATTTTGTATAAACTTCATTTATCCATGGTTATAAAATGTAAATTTCTATTTTATGGGTGCATATTTAATCCCATGTTTGTTTTTGTATCTCACCATTTTCTGAGGGATTTTTGTTCAGAAATCTGATTTCATAATTCATTTTATTTTATTTAAATTAAATTAATTTTAACTGATAAATAATTAAAAATGTTAATGATGACTATAGCATGTTTTTATACATATGTATGCATTGAGTAGTAATGTTTTCATTTGAAACATATTTATCCTCTCAAACATAATGTCTTTATGGCGAAAACATTCAAACTTTTCTTTAATCTGAATATTCTGTACACTCTTGTTATCTATAGACATTGTATTGTGCAATGAAGTACCACAAATTCTTACTTCTATGTAATCCCTATGTTTTCTTCCCTCTACCCTTCCCAACCTCTGTCATCTATCAGGCTACTCTCAACTTCCATGAATCACCTTTGTTAGGTTCCTTATGGGAGACATTATGTGATACTTGTCTTTAAATTGTTTCCATTTTTGGCTATTGTAAAAATAATATGGGAGTGAACATGTCTCTTCATCATACTGATCTCATTTCTGTACAATACATAGCCAGTAGCCAGATTGCTTAATTATACCGTAATCCTAATTTTAATGTTTTGAGGAAGCTTCATGCTGTTTTCCATGAGGGCTATACTGGTATACATTCTCATCAACAATGTGTAAATTCTCCCTGTTGTCTACATCCCTGCCAGCACTACCAAGAGTGGCAGTTACCAAAAAGAGTGATCTGGTTTTCATACTCATCTGTACAGCTATCTAATCCACGATTTCTATGCACTCATTTGCCAAGTTACTCTTGAATGACAAACACAGACATGCACACAAACACACTCATACAAATTACCACCAAATCCAAGCACCACAAATACTGTTTAATGAACATTTTTAAATATATCTCCTTTGGAAAACTGTGGAGACATATTTATCATAAATAACCAGTTATAATATATGCTGTGAAGCATTACCTTTAGAATTGATGGGTGAATCTGTAGAATAAGCTTCTCTATATTTTCTCCATCCACTAGTACATTAGGGCACCACATTCACTTCATCAAAAATTACATTTGTACCCTAATTTTTATCATGTTAGCAAATATTAAGTTATATTATTCTACCTCAATTCACGTCTAAATATTAATCATTTTGAACAAATGTTACTGTGTACATTTATAAATTGCCTATCTATATAATTTATCCATTTTTCTTTGTCCTCTAATCATTGATTTACACAAATATTTATATTCTAGATATTGATCATGTTTCAGTTTTTCATGTTGTGAATATATTCTTAATTTTTTATGTTTCTATCGTTTGTCTATTATATACTTTATTAAATAGAAATCTTTAATATTATTACAGCAACTTTCTTTAATGTTTTGCAGATTATATTTCGACTTAGAAATCTGGCTTAAGAAATACTTCCCAATACAGATTGTCCTGTGCCAAAGATCAGTCCAAGTAATCACCTTGGAAACAGAACTTATTTTGTGATATTTTGAAAATCAAAAATGCTCTAGGAAACTTTATTGTTACTTTATCACTGAAATAGTAAACAGTATACAAAGGAAAAACATACTTTTAAAGATAGTATACCTTGCTACTGAAATATATCAAAATATATGCATTATACATAAATCTTTTCTCAAGGCTCTAAGAAGTTTTACTGAGAAGTTGTAAACGTTCAAGGTTTGAAATATAAAATCTTACAAAGTTTTAATCTGCTGCAATTTATATTGAGGAGCAACATCTAGGAGCACTAATATATTTTTGTAGACATAGACGAAGCTCTTGAAATATTTGAAGATGAACCATCTATCTTCTGTCTTTGTCAGCCACTCCACCACAGAGCATTATCTGTCTCTGTAACTCTTCTGAGCAAAAGATTCAGGAGTCAGTTGTTTCAAGAGCCAGGAAAATGTCTACAACAAATTCATGTTTATTCATACTCTTCATAGTGAATAATGAAATGTACCCATTAAAGCTACCAAAGCTACTATGGTAAGAGCAAGAGATTATCTTATATGCAAGGAAAAATAGTATTTTACACATCACCTACACTGATTTTTCTCTGGATTAAGAGTGGACCTTTTTAAAAATGTCTCCTTAGGCTCTTCTAACAGATCCTCAAGCAGTTTCCAGATGAAACTGTCAGTCTTCTGAGTCACATTTTTACCATTTCAATCTTCCTAAAATTTGCTTCTTTAAAGTAAATGACCATCTAACAGAACATTAATAACAAGAATTCCACATGTCACTCCTTTCATTGACTTGCAAATGTAATCATTCATGTTCTCTTTTGAAAGTGCAGAAATACAGTGAATTACATTATAGATTGCAATTCCATCCAGCAGTTTTGTGAAGAGCCAGCTCTGTTTCTAATTCATGTTAGATATTCCCACTGAAAAGTATCATGCTTTGTATGCAAGGTTAACCTTTGCTATAAGCGGAAAAGAAGAATCTTTCTTGCTGAAGTGTAAGTAATAGAATTAAAGTCAATCGAAGAATCAATAGCAGAAAAACATGCAAAACTGAATGTATGAGTCAAAGTGTGAAGAGTCACAGTCATTAACTTAAAACAGAAATACCCATTAATTCAAGACAATGAAGAAATAAAATAGAACTATATCCACGTTTTAAAGAATAATTTTGGCATGTTGTCTTATGATTTTAAATTTCCCTTAGAGGACGACCACATAGACAAGACATGTCAAAGATTGTGTGTGTGTGTACGTGTGTATCTATGATATGTGCATGTACATGCCTGTATATCACTTCAAATCGTGTGGAATACATTTGAACTTGTGTCATCAAAGTATATCTTAAAAGTCAAATAGTGATAAAAGATTGTAGCCAAAATTGTAGATGGCAACCAAAACAAAATAAATAAATAAATCTAGAGAGTTGACCAAAGCATCCTAGTTCACTATATGGACTAATTAAAATTATTTTGTAATTTAGCAAATGACTAAAAAAAAAGAGGTAAAATGATAAAAAGTCAGATATACAGTAAATGCCTAAACAATTAATTTAATATATTATTATGTCTCTTGTTTTAAAAAAATAAAATCCAATGCTATACACCCACTAGTTAAAGACTCAAAATATACTTCAAACTATGGAGCTTTTTAGCAAAGGAAAGGACTAATTAGAGGTGAATACACAAAAAGCCAAAATATGTTTCAAATCAAATTTAAAAAATAATTTTCTATCCTTGCTAGACACTGTAATAACAAGTTTCTTCTCAAAAATCAATTTAAGTGCATGATAATACATGATCAGCAATAAAATAAAAACCAGGTCATTTCTATCTTTTGCTTTGTGAAATTGAATTAACATTTGTCCATGTTGCCCTCTAAAGCCTTTTCAATGTTGCATTAATTTATGAGACACAGAATTGAAATTTTGGCTGCAGTGTTTAGCCCAGAGATATTTAGTTTTCTGATTTCCACCAATCTTTGGAAAACTTGCCTGACAAGACAGAAAAACAATAGTCTGATATCTACCTTTTTATATAATATCCATGTGGCTAGAATTTTTCTGCAAAATAGTACCATCTCATAATATATCCTGGTCTTTATTCTTCATTTGGCTTGTTTTCTTCCTGGATCTGAATCATTAAGTGTTAAAGTTACCCTTGGAGGTTTAGAAATATTTGCAAGTGCCAGTTATTCATATATTCATAGCACACAGATACCATATATATGTACACACACATGTATATATACTAGCCATGTCTAATAATTATACTTCAGATGAAATTTATATTCCAGTGAAAACGGAACTAGCAAATTCCTAATTCATTTATTGTGGTAAAATAAAGAACAGGCTACTGAATAAAGAATACAGAAGACTCCCTTAATTAATAGCACAAATCTATGAGGTAGAGTGGAGCAGGACTGCCTGCCTTTCGTCAATGGTACAAATCGGTAAGGAAGACAGGCTGTGTGACACATCAGGAGTCAGGCTCCCAGCCCAGTCAGCCTCACAGGGTTGCAGACTGAGGTGAAGCTATAAAAATTTAGGATATGTCTGAGACATATTTTTGTATGTAGAGGAATATGGTCTCAATGGTTATGACTCACATTAGCCAAATTCATAGAAAAATGACATACTCACCAAATGACAAATCATTAATGTATAAAGAGAAATGAATGTTCAAGGAGATTATAACATTCATTTTCTTTATTCAAAATAAATACTCCCTGAAGGAAAATTCTCATGAAAAACACATAGAAGGTGCAGCTGAGCAATAGTAATAATTAGCATAGGAGACCAGAAATGATTGCATCTGCTGAGCCAACTGCCTAGGTGGCCAAGCCTTAAGACACAATAAAATATCCTTGCTCATGATGTTTTACTTTTTAGAAAAATAGTCTGCTTACTATTCTCTCACTTTCGCATAGTCTTCTGTCAAAAAAAACTATCATAATGAATTGAGTAGAGTTGAATTATGTTAATTAAAACTCAACCTAAAATCTCAGTGTACAGAGAGATAGGGTGGCTGATGAAACTAGCATTGAAATTTTGGAAAGTGATTGTAGCTTCACTTTTCCTCCACTGCACAAGTTCTCCCGCCTCACTTTCATTCCACTTCATCCCTACAAAACTCTGGAATTTTGACAAATTGGAAACTGCAGGATTAAAGCGAAGCAGGAGCCTTTAATAGTTAGCTTTTAGAATCTCATTTACCCAGTATATAAAGATAATGATCTATGTTCATAAAAGAGCATAATTATATCTCTAAATCAGTTTGAGTGAGATTTTTATGTTTTAATAAAAAAATTTGTCTGTATCAGAGGTAAAATATTAACACGATCTATTTTTGGTTCACATACATGCTCTCCACTATTTCCTCGAATCATTTTTGTACTCAGTTACTATCTGGCCAATTCTAGAAAATTTGATGAGGAAGAGAAAATGGAGAGGCACATGGAAACTGTACGTACATCCACACAGAAGTGACAAAGTTTAATTCTACCCTGATTCAACTGGGCAAAATCACAAGGCCAAATCTGACCGCAAGTCTGAATTCTTGTAAAATGGAAAAGTAATGTGACCTAACACAATACTTTATATATACATTTACCTTGAACCTGAGGTATAGTTTTTTAAAACTACCACAAACAAGAAATCTAGGTAAGAAAACTGTATTATTACTATTTTTTAAAGTTGCTTAGGTAAAATTTTATGACATATAAAGGGTTTCTTTTTAAATCTGTGGTGATGTGGGAAGCGAGGAGTCGGTGGACATTTATATAGCAGAGAGAGCTTTCTCTATCCCTTAGTATTGGTTTCTCAAGGTGAGAATAGACTTGGGCCCAGCAGTGAACAAAAGAACACAAGGCAGAAAGAAGACAAGGGAGCTGTCTTAATTGTTTGATTTTGTATTTTTTTTGGTCAATATTTGGTATATTTAATTTTCTCACTTGTTCTGCAGAGTAAACTACAGAGTCCAACCTGAGGAATTATTTATAGTTGACTGAAGATCTTTGATTCGACAGAGATCTGGGTGATTTGCAAAGTGTGGCATTCAAATGTCTGAGATTGGAAATGGCACACTTTGCTCCTCTGTCATTAGTAGTGGTTAGAATTAATGACTGCAAAGAGAGAATATGCTCTGTGTGCTTGTCAATGTCACATATTCATAAGACCTAAAATTTGAGAAAAAGGTCATTGAATTACATATTTTGTTATAGACTATAGTGGTAGAAAAAAAAGAAAAGAAAATGTATGCAGTTGGATAAAGAAAGGCTTATATCTCTAGATATTTTCAAGTTAGAAAAAATGAGATAAAAAGGTTTCACTCTCGTAGGGTGACCCAAAGAGGATTTTCCCATGAACTGTAAAATGTCAAGAGTGAATGAAGACAAGAAAGTATGTTCCTGTGCCTCAGCACATTCACCATCCTTCAATTAGAGGAACTACACTAGTTTTTACTCAACATAATTTTACTTAGATTTTTTTTAGGCTTTCATTAGTACATGAACACCATAGCTAAAGTCAACAACAATAAATCAAAACTAGAACAAACTTCAAAGTAGTAAGACATTACTAACTAAATTCCATGAAGAGCTCTCAAAGAAGTCCTACTGCATGGTGATTAAGACTTTATGAAGCTGGAATGGTTCAGAGAATGCTCCATCACTGTGACTCCATACAAACAAGACTGATATACACTGTACACCTGTCCTCTTCTGAACATTGGTTTTACAGCTGGTCTTGACACATGGTAAGCAAAATTATTTTATAGTTCCTGCTTATAAAACTAAGAACATAAAGAAATGTTATTTATTAAAATATGAATTCTTAGAGGAACTTTTGAAGATAAAATGGATTTCCAAGTGAGGAGAATGTTTTAACCTTAAACTAAAAAACACCAAGTTATCATAAACAGCTAATTGACCTTTACCAAGTACAGTACAGATTATTGTTATGTATAAAAGAAGTAGAAACAAGTTTAAAAAGTTACTTAATGTTTCAACCGCTCCTGATTTAGGACTAAAGTAGTTTCCCTTTATTTTGAATATTTTTTTGTTTGTGTGGTGTTTGTTTTTGCAGTAGCAAAAACTTTGAGTTAATTACATCATTGAAGTTAATTTTTTAACTCTTGTTTTATTTTGTCTGAACACATGTATAGTTTTGCTGTTAAAAAAGTGGTTTGGAATTTATTCTATTTCTTTAGAAAATACAGCTCCTAAAATTATTTTTACATCATATATTTAAGATGCATTTTATGTCAAAATCTCTAAAAGAGAAAGATTAATAGTAACTTCTGTTTTACTTTCAATTTAAAGATTTTATGAAAAATTGTGCTTATTATCAACTCCAATAAAAACCGTAAAATTTCCATATACAGAGTCCACTAAAAAGTATGTATACAATTCAGGAAAAGAAAAATAATGGTTTTTCAACAAATTGTGTTGAAAAAATTCCTCATACATGGAACTCTGGAGGATATTGTATATCACAGAAAATACACGACACTGCCGGCCCTTAGAGAAGAAACTGAAAATGCATGAGCACCAATATCAATGACCAAGGTGACCCAAGCAGCAGTTTGCTGTACTAATAAATGTCTGGAAGCTCATGGGGACCACTTTGAGCACCTCTTGTAATTGTAGAGGCCAAAGGTAACTTGCATTAATCTCATGATGTCTCAATAAATTTAGTATTAAAATACTTACACAAGTTTTCCTTTCCTGAAGTGTATATACATATTTTTGGAGGACTCGTTATTTGAATATAAAAACAACAACATGCTAGACACAAGAAGATAGCTCTATGGTATAATTTCAGGTCAAGGATTATGATACCTCCTACCTCATTTTTATGGCCTACAGTTATTTTTGCTCTTCTAGATTCCTTCTCATTCCAAATTAATTTTAGGTTTGTTTTTCCTAATTCTGTGATCTGTGCTATTGGTAATTTGATTGCGATTGGATTAAATCTGCATAATAATTTTGGAGGTATGGCTATTTTCACTATGTAGGTTCTTCCTACCTGCGAGCAAGGCATAGCTTTCCATTTTCTGATATCTTCTTTGACCTCCTTTTTTGGAGTACTGTACTTTTCAATGTAAAGATCTTTTACTTCCATTTTAAGATTAATTCCTAAGTACTTCATTTTTTTAATGCTATTGTTAAAAGTGTGGTTTCCCTAATTTCTCTCTCAGTGAGTTTTTATTTGTGTACAGGGATACTATTGATTTTTGAGTGTTGAGTTTGTATCCAGCTATATGAGTGAATTTGCTTATTAAATCTAGAAGTCTTTTGGTGGAGATTTGGGGGTCTTCTATGTAGAGTATCATGTCATCTGCAAATAATGATAATGTAACTTCTTCCTTTCCTATATTTATCGCTTTTATTTCTTTCTTTTGTCTAATTGCTTCAGCTAATGTTTCAGAACTCTATTGAATAGAATGGTGATAGTGGATATCCTAATCTTGTTCTTGATTTAGAATGAAAGCTTTCAAACATTTACTATGATGGCTGTTGGTTTGTCATAGATAGCTTTTATCAGATTGAGATAAATACCAACCGTTCCAATTTTCCATAGATGAATGATGGTCTTTGGTCAAATGCCTTCTGTGCACCTATTGAGATGATCTTGTGATTTTTGTCCTTGTCTCTGTTAATATGGCATATTATATTTATTGATTTGTGTATGTTGAACCATCCCTGCATCCCTGGGTTGAATACTACTTGGTCATGGTGTATAATCTACTTGATGATTTGACGCATTATATTTGTGAGAATCTTGTTAAAGATTTTTGCATGTATTTCATTAGGGAGATCTGTCTCTAGTTCTCTTTTTTGGTCGATCCTTCTCTAGTTTTTGTACCAGGATAATACTTGCTTCCAGGAATAACTTTGGAAATATTGCTTCCCTATAAAAACAGAACAGTACTGGGGAAAAAAATGTACCCAAGGATCAGTGAAACAGATTGGACGATGCAGAAAGAACTCCAAACCCATTCAGCCACCTTATCTTCAACAAAAGTACCAAACATCTTCACTAGAAGAGAGATAGCCTCCTTAATCAACAATGCTGGAAAAGCTGGTTTTCCACATGCCAGAGATTAAATGTAGACCTGTGTCTCTCACCATGCACTAAGCTAAAATCAAAATGGATCAAATATCTAAATATTAAAACAGAAACACTAAATATACTGGAAGAGAAAATAGGTAGAACTCTTGAAGACATAGGTGTAGGCAAAAACTTTATGAGGAAAATCTCAGTCACATGGGAAATATTATAAAGAATCAACAACTGAAATCTCATCTGATTAAAATGTTTCTGCCTAGCAAAAAAAAAAAGTCACCCACACAATGAAGAGACAGTTCAAAGAGTGGTAAAAATATTTTTCCAGCTGTTCCTCAGACAAAGAACAAATATCGAGAATATATAAAGAATTTACAAAATTCATATTCCCCAAATTTAAAGACCCAATCCAAAATAGGAATCTGAAATGAATACACATTTCTCAGATGAAGAAGTACAAACAGCCAATAAATACATGAAAAAATGTTCAATGTCACTGGTCATTCAACAGATACACGTTAAAATGAACTTAATGAATAATGAAAAAAACTCAACACTGAGATTCCATCTCACACCAAAAAGAATGGCTATCATCAAGAAATCAACCAAGCACAAATGCTGGTGGGGTTGTGGAGAAAAAGGAACCCTTCTCCACTGTTGGGAGTGTAGGCTGGTTCAACCACTGTGGAAACCAATGTGGATATTCCCAAGAAAACTAAAACTACAAGCTACATTTTACCCAGCTCTTCCCCTGCTCAGTATCTTCCCAAAAGAATTAAAATCATCCTACCACACTGATATATACATATATACACACCCATGTTTATAGCAGCACAATTTGTAATAGCTAAATCTTGAAAACAGCCCAAATGCCCATCAATTAATGAATGGATAAAGAAGATGTGGGCTTTTTATACAGTGGATTACTAGCCAACCATAAGGGAGGATAAACTTGAGACATTCCTAGGTAAATGGATGCACTGTGAGACCATCCTCTTACCTGAAACAAATCAGACACACATGTCTACATATTACATTACTTCTCTGGTGTGAGGAACCAAGTGTAAACAAGGATCAAAATGTATAATAGATACTGTGAAATAGGAAGAAAATGTTCAAATGGGAAGAGGAACTATGGAAGGGGTGGGGGAAAGAAAGAAAGTGAAAAGAAAAAAGAATGAGAAAAGAAGGAACAAATAGAATGAAAGTTTTGTAAATAAGGAGAGGAAGGAATGTTGAAGGGAGGAGAAGAGAATGGCAAAAAAAAGAAGAATCACAATGTATCATGTACGAGTACAAATTCCCTGTAATGAATGTGATCATTATGTATATCTAAACTGTACCAATAAACTTAATTACAAAAGAAGATAGCTCTAAATGTTTAGTGCCTATACATATTGAAAGCTAAAAAGAGCATTATTCTCATTTTATCACCAATAAATGAACGGGAGGCCCACGGCCTGAGACTGTCTCCATACTGACTTCCTAGGTAAGTGAACACAACTGAGTTAGTAAACAAACTGAAACCAATCTTAATAATATAGATATTTTGTGACAAGCAGTCAAGTTTCAGCCAGTCACAGGCAGTTAATCACAGGCACTCATGGTTACACCATGTCCAAATCAGGCAGACATCTCTTGTTATGGTCAAATATGTCAGATGCCTCGCTATAGCCTAGCAGAAACTTTATCTGCACTGACTTTATTCTTGGCCTGTATAATTTTATTTTTCACACTGATAGGTGGATTTTGCTGAAACTCTTTGTGTGCTGTTTGGTTTAAGAGTCATTCTTACTTGGATAAATTCTTCAATCTTGTTTGTCAAAAATTTTTCTCAGTACTTTACAAAAGTCCTACTATTTAAAGACCATCAGATACTTACAGTCACAGGACAATCACTCCATTTAACAAGTAGGAAAAGATAAATACTTAGAGGAGATATTAAACAAGGATTTCTCTGAAATCCTTGGCTGGAGTAAGATGGGCACCCATCTAGCTTTCTTGAACTGCCAGATGAAAAGTGCATGACTCTCTCACTTCCCCTGTATATGATAAGGAAAACACTCGCAAGAGTAGACAAAGATTTCAATCATACTTTTAAGGACTTTCTGAAGGTCAAACAGAGATTAAAAGTGAAGTAAGACATTCTTATAGTTGTAAGGGGAATGCGGCCACATAGTTTTTTTTCACTGGCTTCAACAGGAGCTGTGAATGGTGCAGACAGCATGTGATGACACCAGAGAGCTTCCTGGAATGATGCGGGACAGTTGGAGGGAAGTTACTACTCCTACTGAATTCAGAAGAGGCACCCAACTCCATAACAGCCTTTACTGCTGAGGAGGGAAAGCCTGTGCCACAGTGGAAGAGCAGCAGAGGTCCAAGGCAAGGTCAAGTTGCTTCTGAAGGACATCTACTCTCTTAGGTCCAGTCCAAATAGATAGAAATCTGATACCACTGAGAAAAAAATTCTTCAGTAAGGATGGAAAATCTTTGTGCCAGAAGACTTATTGAGGATTCAAGGAAGGATAGATACACAGATAGATGGATAGATGGATAGATAGAAAGAAATAGATAGATATAGATAGATGATAGATAGATAGATAGATAGATAGACAGACATTGGAAATACATTGCATTTTAATTTTCTTAATGATAACCCTGAAGTTTATGTCAAACTAAAAGGCAACTTGAGGAATACCAAGTACGAAAACAATTATGAGTTTATTTGAGCCACTCTGAGATGACTAGGCATAACAAATTCTAGCCAACTAGAATTAAGTATCCACCATCAATGCCCGAAAGGGGGCCTGAGTTTCGCAGATAAAAAGAACAAAACAAGAGATCACTAAAAACTTGTTAAAATTTCATTGGTCGAAAAGAACACCACAAGATGTCAATTGGTGGTCAGTTGCTTATGTTATACCTTCCAGGTAAAGAGAGCAACATGAAGTAAAGGTATTCACTGAGGTTACTATTTTCACGGAGTCAAGGAGACTGCAGAATCCTGGCACACTGGAACAGAATGGCCCAGAGGATTGTAGTGTATTGACTCATGTTTCTTCTGGCTACAGAATTTGTGACCTTATTTCAAATGTGTGTGTGTGTATCTGTGTGTGTGTGTGTGTGTGTGTGTGTGTATGACACTTAAAACCCTTTCTCAAGTAGAATGTACTAACTTTTGAAGTAGAATTCACCAAATTTTCCTTTTAAGATTCATGCATTTTGTTTCCTTGTAAAACATCCTATTCTACAGCACAGTCAGAATGATTTTCTTCTAGAATTTATGTAATTTTAACTATCACATTTAGAAATAATACTAATTTTGTTTTTATATTAATGAGGGTTAGGCCCATTGGTTTCATACAAAATTATACCCCCAGCCCTCTACTCTCTACTTTTAAATTTTTATTTTGAGACAGGATCTCTTTAAGTCACAAAATTGTGCAGCCTGAGCTCAGACTCAAATTCTCTTGCCTCAGCTTCTTAGCTGAGACTATAGGCCTGAGAGTAAATTTTTATGTACGGCATGAGATAAGGATCAAAGTTCATTCTTTTCCCAAAGAGATATTCAGATGTTTCATTACTGTTTGACTGAAAAGACCATATTCGCCTCAATTATTCATCTTGACAACTTTGTCAAATATCAATTAATTCGTTAATTATATATTTAATTGCATATATCTTCTATATTCACTATCACTATATCGATAACCCAGACTTGGTTTCTGCAGACTTATTTTGTTTCAATATTATGTAGTTAAAACCTTGATTTTTAAATTATTTCCTATACGTTATATTTTCATAAAGTCTTTAATATAGCCAGACATGCTGAGGTACACCTGAATTCCCAGAAATCTGAGAGGCTGCTTAATGACATAGGGAAACACTATCTCAAAATTTAAAAAGGAAAAGATGTCTGAAAATGTAGCTCAATGTGAAGGACCTAGTAGATCCAAACAGAAAAAAAAAAGCTTAATATAAGCTTTACCTTTCCCCAGAAATGCGTTCATACTGATATTTATATTGAAATTGTTTTGATTCTATAAGACAATACGAGTGATGTTACAAATAACGAGCTTTAGCATTCTTAGACACAATACATTTCCTCATTTATTTGGTTTACTGAAGAACTTCTTGAAGACATTTTGATAAATTTAGTGCAAAATATTGCATACCTTTTGGTACTATACATATTAAAATATAATTCTCATGTATACAAGTTATTCATTTAATTGTACAATTCAATGGTTTTTAATACATGCATAATGTCACTATTACAGCACATTTTTTTAAAAAAAGAAAGAAACCTTACATCCTTACCAGTTAGTCACTCATATCTCATGCTATCTGCCAGTTCTGAAAGACTGTGAATCTACTTTCTCTTTCTCTAAATATACCAGTATATGTCATAAAATACAGAATCTGTTCTGACTGGAATTTTTCTGTAGCTTAACATTTTCAAGCCTTATTCATGATGTAGTACATATTAATACTTCATTCTTTTATTGCTGAGTAATAGCCATATGAATATATATTATATACATAATTTACCCATCAAATGAAGGGCAGTTGGTTCATTACTTCTTTTGGGCTATTATGAATGTTTCTCTAAAAAAAATCACATGCAAATTTTTATCTTCTTGTGTTAAATCTTCGCTTAGCATTTTGAGGAACTTCCTGGCTATTTCCCAAAGTCCATGCAACATTTTATATTCCCATTAGCAATATTTAAGAGTTTCAACTCTTAATTGCAGTTGGACAGGATTGTGACACTATGCGTACTGTGTCAGAACTGAAAGGTGTGTTTTCTCTGTAACTCGGGGTCCTTCTAGTAATTCAGGCACTGATGCTGTGGATAGCAGGTGTATGGGGTGCACTATCTGTGACTACTGCTCCAGTCTTGTCACTAAGGTGCATTCTGAAAATTTTTCTAAGTTACCTTGGCTGAGGTCCCTTGTAGGTGCTGTGTTCACAAAAGTAGCCATTGTACTTGGGACTGGGTCATAAGTTAGGGATTTTGTCCATCTTATTTTTAAAATAATATATCTGCCAAGGTTGAAGTAGAATTAGGCCATGGTTAGAGTAAATGGAATTTCTCTCAACTGGGCACCTGTCTAGCTTTCTTGAGCTGCCAGACTCACTCTCTAACACAGAAAGATGAGAAGGGCGGGACTTTCTCGCTTTCCCTGGCTGCTTAAGGGGTTGTGTGGCTTGGCCAGAGGCCTGCACATCTCCTCCTCACTTCCGTTTACTCTTTTTTCACTCCAATGTGCTGGGACAGTTTGCTTCATTGAGGTCCCTGACTGTAAAACCACCATTCTTCACTCTAACATGAGTTCAGCTAAACAGGCAGCATGGGCCTCTGCCCCAGTGCCACCACTTCAGATGACACTGTTGCCTTATTTTATTTTTGAAAGGGGAGGGCATCCTTGAGTGGCTAAGATCAGGAAAGGAGGGATTTCTCAGGTAATTTGGGCTCCAAAAGTCCTATAAATCTCTTTGGGATTTTTAAAAAAAATTCTGAGTAGTGCGGACAGAGCAGTTGTCACCAAATAAAAGTGTAAGAAATTCCTCCTATTTGAGGAATGTGGAATGGAGACCTTTCTTTCCAAGTCCTCTAATAGTGAAATCTAGTAGTATGGGGAGGTTTGGCCTCCTCATACCCTTCCCCTTCCTTTCTAGATGATTAATGAAATCTCTCAGCAGATGAGTGACAGACTCTCCCCCTCCATAAGCCTGTCACTCCTGACCATTTCCCACCTAGTCACTGTGGCAAGATCTGCCTTATGATTGTGCCATGCGCTTTCTAATTCTCAGGGCAGTTTATTCTCTGACAATAGCATGGTTCTCGAGGCAGCTCCCAGATAGAGCACTCTCAGTGCTTGCTGAGCAATGTAATAGATTTCTTCTCAAAAAGCAGCTTTTTATACAGGAAGAATAACTTTCAGGCCAAATCCTCCTACTACATTTAAAGCTTGTGAGAACCATAGGTTTCTCCTACAGCTAAAGTTGCTGTTCTGCTGTCAGCATCGGAGTCTGCTGCACTCTCCAGCTCCCTTTCCATTGGTGGTGGATTCCACTGCACCCACAGTTCCATCCCAGGTCAGAGAGCCATGGCTGAGTTCTTGAATGCTTTCTGCTTGTCTCTGAGTTGTTTTTCTTCTTCTCTGTGCCTCTCTGTTTTCCTGTCACCTATTTATTGCTTCTCATAGCTTTACCTCTTTCTCTCATAGGAATACAGTTCTTCCTTTATTTCCATGATTCTTCTTACTCCATCTTCTTACCTCTGACTAGCAATTAACTGTAAGTTTAAAAATGCAGTGCAGGAACTATATTTCTCTCCAAGCTTGTTGCCTTATTACTTTATTACCCTTTCTTAAATAGTTTTTTTTTTCCCCAATCTAGTTTAGCTGATGTTAAGAAAAAGGAAAAGAAGCAGAGGTACAAGCTCCACAGGACAGGTTTATTGCAGAACAAACCTGAGGACTGTTTTGTTACTTAGACCAGAGCAGCTGCTCACATATAGGCTACAGGGTCTTCTGTAGAGTCCTGGGGTGGAGGTAGTTCAGGGAGAGGAGGTTGTGGCCACCTACCAAGAACAAGGCTTGAGAGAGCACAGCGGGCATGATTACAAAGGACAGGAGGAGGCTTGGGGAAGCTCCGGAGGAGTGGCTGCTCTCAGTAGCAGGGCTGATAATGTTAGGAGACTGCAGGGGCAGTCATGCTGGGAGGGGTGGTTTAGAGGGGTCTCTGATCAGGATGGTGGTGTTCAGATTCCTTCAGTTGGTAAATCATTTCTTATATAAATTACTTTTATTCTCATACTCTTTGTTTTATCTTATCTGGACCAATGTTGACTAATTGGATAGTTCTTTATTAATAAATTTATTTTCAGCTAGTTGGAACTGAGTTTAAAGGAAGAAATCTAGAATAGCAAAAGCAATTTGAGGCAACAAAAACAAGGTAGAGGATATTACAATCTCCAATTAGAAACTATACTACAAAGATATTGTAATTTAAAAAACACATGGTACTGGCAAAGAAAGAGAACTGAGGACCAGTGGAACAGATTAGAAGTTGCAGAAACACTCCAGACATACTCAGCCACCTCACCTTGAACAAAAAAGCCAAACACTCTCAGTGGAAGAAAGATAGCCTCTTTAATAAATGGTGCTGGGAAAATTGAGTTTCAAATTGCCAAAGATTAATACTATACCTATATCTCTCACCATGCACTAAACTAAAATAAAAATGGATCAAAGAGCTAAACATTAAAACAGAAACACTAAACCGGCTGGAAGATAGGTTAGGTAGAACTCTTGAAGACATTGGCATAGAAAAAGATTTCATGAACAAAACCTCAGTTTCAGGTGAACTACCTCAAAAATCAACAACTGGGATTTCATCTTATTAAAAAGCTTCTGCACAGCAAGAGAAACCACCAACAGAGTGAAGAGATAATTCACAATGTGGGAAAAAATTTACAAGCTATTCCTCAGACAGAAGTCTACTATCTGGAATATATAAAGAACTTAAAAATATCAGATCTCCCAAATTTAAAGATCCCATCCAAAAATGGGCATCTGAAATGAACAGATATTTTTCTTACAAAGAAGTAGAAACAGCAAATAAACATATGAAAAAATGTTCAACATCACTGGTTGTTTGAGAGATGCAAATAAAAACAACACTGAGATTCCACCTTACCCCAGAAAGAATGGTTGCTATCATGAAATCAACCAATAACAAATGCTGGCGGGGGTGTGGGGAAAGAGGAACCCTGCTCCACTGCTGGTGGGAGTGTAGACTGGTGCAAGCACTGTGGAAATAAGTATGGAGATACCTCAAAGAACTAGGACTGGAAGTCCCGTTTGACCCCACTATTCCACTGCTAGGTGTCTTCCCCAAAGAATTAAAAGAATCATAGCACAGTAATATATGTGCACCCATGTTCATAGCAGCACAGTTTGTGATAGCTAAAACTTGGAAACAGCCCAAATGCCCATCAAGTGGAGACTGAAAAAAGATGTCATGTTTTTTTTTTTATACATGCAGTACTACTCAGCCATAAATAGTGATAAACTAGAGACATTTATAGCTAAATGGATGCATATTGAGGCCACATTCTTAAGTGAAATAAAGAGGACACACCTGTGTAAATATCAAATGGTTTCTCTGGTGTGAGAAACTGAAAGTGTAAATAAGAATCAAGATGTATACTAGATAATTTGAAATAGGAAGAAAGGTCCAAAGGGGAATGGGAAGGGGTTAGGGGTAAGGGAAAGGAAAGAATGGCAAGGAATAAATATGAGAAAAGGAAGAAAAAAACAAAACAAAACAAATTCTTTGTACATAGGGAGGGGTGAAGGGGTTGAAGGGTGGGCAGGGGAATGGGGAAAAATAAAAACCAAGAAATGTCATGCAAAGGTACAAATTCCCAATGATGAATCTCATCATATTGTGTACTTAAAATGTACCAATAAACTTAATGAATTAAAAAAATAGAATTGAGTTTAAAAACAAAAAAATCTTCTCTGTTAATTTTCTTCCCACAATTTCTTTTTGGACACAAGGTCTCACTATGTACTACAGGCTGGCCTTGAACTCCCTACATAGCCCACTCTGGCCTTGAAATCTCAGTCCTTCTCGCCAGTCTCCCAGTACAGAGATTACTGTACTGTGCCATCATGTCCCTCTATCCTCACAAATTTTGAAAAATGTATAAGTATTATTTTTCCCTTATGAATTTGACAGTTTAAATGTAATCAAAAGTTTTAATTTAAATTCATTAAGGATTTTTACAGTGTCATGGATATCAAGTTATCAAGCAAGTATTCAAGATTAGAATTATATCTGAATGCTATTATTTCACCAATTCAATTTGTACAAGTGTGTGGCAGAAGGCTGTAATATTCTTCATGAAATTAAATAAAACACGTTTCTAAGTACATGTTTAATTATATATTAACAGTGTTCTTTATGTTCTTTTCATAAAAATTAAATGATTTTGTAATCATCTCAGCACTTGACTCAAAATAACATAATTTTATTTATATACTAAACAATATAAATTTAATGGAGAAAGATTTTAAAGAATGTTTACGCCAAATTATATATATTCCATCCCTTTATATGATAGTGAATACTTAATATCATTAATAAATTCAAATACTATAACTTTTTGTTCAATTAGTTTTGAATTTTTTACATCTAAACTGTTGAGATTTTATGCATGAAGTATAAATTCATTTTACAAAATATATATCAAAATCGATAAGTTGCAAAACATCATTTTATGATAGTAAAAAGGGCAAGAGTAGGTATTTGTCTTTACGTCTTTCAAAACTTAAATGTGTAAAATTCTAATTGTGCTGGTGGCACAGTTGGGGCTGGGGACACTCCTCTGTCCACCTGAATGTGGGCCACACCCCAGGGCCAATGCTGTTTCCACTGTCCTAGGGAAGTAGAAGGAAGGGTAACAAAAACGCAGGGACTTTCCAAAGCTCTGGACCAGAGCACATGTGTGTTACACCCCCCACACACTGACATAGGAACCACATGTCAGCTTGTGATTGAAACCGAAAACAGAGTGGATTGTGAGAGAGTCATGCATGCTGGATGTCCTGGTGATGGCTCCAAACCCTGCAACCTTTTCTGTCAATCATATTCGGAGAGATCCAGTGAGCGACACCTTGGGCAGAGTGTACAGTTTTGAAATCTGGAAGCCGTATTTATCTTTCCTATCCCTACTCCTTCCTGTCCCGGCACCATTTTTTCCTCAATTTGTGCCGCTCTTTGTTTTTGCTGGAATGAACCTGCACATCCTGAGCACTCCTCCCGTCCTACCTTCAGTAAAAGTAGCCTCTTTCTTTCGGCATTTGCTGTATACTTACAGTTCTTTAGTCTACAAAAGTCTGGAATCCATCTCTCAGACCTATCACACACGTATCACTAATACCAAAGCCTAAATGTGCTCACTTTATAAATCCATCCCGACTCATACTTCTCCATAAATTTCTTACCAAAGTATCTGAAATTGTTTGCCAACTATTAATTAATATTACTGCTTATTCTTAGTTTTTCTATCTTTAATTTATATTTATTTTTAATATGAGCATGTAGCATTTTTATACAAATTCTGACATTATGATTTCAAAATGATTCAAACTCCTATATGAAGCTTCATATTTTGTAATAAATAGTTGAAATGTCCTCATTCAAAATCCATAATTAGAGAGGTCAAATAAAATTAGCAACTACATTTGTATTTCCAAAATGTTAAACAATTATTTACAAGTAGGTGAATTTTAGAACCTTTGTTCCAAGAAGAGCTCAGTCTCTTTTAAATGTGTTTCCAAGTTTTAGCTATTATAAACTGTGCTGCTATGAACATGGGTGCACATATATCACTGTGGTACGATTCTTTTAATTCTTTGGAGAAGATACCCAGCAGGGGAATAACAGGGTCAAATGGGACTTCCAGTCCTAGTTCTTTGAGGTATCTCCATACAGGTTTCCACAGTGGTTGCACCAGTCTGCACTCCCACCAACAATGGAGAAGGGTTCCTTGCTGCCCACACCTCCACAAGCATTTGTCATTTGTTGATTTCCTGATAGAAGTCATTTTTCTGGGGTGAGGTGGAATCTCAGTGTTGTTTTCATTTGTATCTCTCAAATGACCAGTGATATTGAACATTTTTTCATGTATTTATTTGCTATTTCTACTCCTTTGTCTGAGAAATGTCTGTTCATTTCAGATGCCCATTTTTGAATTGGGTCTTTAAATTTAGGAGGTCTGATTTTTAAATTCTTTATACACTCTAGATAGTAGACCTTTGTCTGAGGGACAGCTGGTGAAAATTTTTTCTCACCCAAATGCTCATCACCTGGAGACTGGATAAAGAAAACGTGCTTTTTAAAATTAAAATGGAGTACTATTCAGCCATAAAAAATGAGAAATTAGAGACATTTATAGCTAAATGGATGCACATTGAGGTGATACTCTTAAGTGAAATAAACAGGACACACGTGTAAATACTGAATAGTTTCTCTAGTGTGAGAAACTAAAAGTGTAAATAAGGACTAAAAGGTATAACAGATAATGTGAAATAGGAAGAAAAGGGGCAAAGGGGAATGGGAAGTGGGAGGGGTAGGGGAAAGGAAAGAAGGGAATGGAATTAATATGAGAAAATGTAAAAAAGGAAACAAAGTCTTTGTAAATAGGAGGGATGGAGGGGTGAGGGGAGGGCAGGGAATGGGGAGAAAATAAGAACCAAGAGAAATTATGTAAAGGTGCAAATTTCCAATGATGAATGTCATTATATTGTATACCTAAAGTGTACCAATAAAGCAATATACAGTTAAAAAATAAATAAATGGGTTTGCAGGCAGTTGTCAGGGATTGTGCAGTTGAAAAGCTTAAATCATTCTTGTTCTTTATTGAAGACAGGAAGAGTTGGAAATGTGCTTTCAAGTACTCTAAGTGCTTTTTTCATTTAGAGAAAATGTTTTGTCTACAATATTAGAAAATTCCATCATCAGATCATTATATTCCAGTACACACACACACACACACACACACACACACACACACACACCACATCAGTTAGGTTAAAGGGTTTTGTAACTCTGAATAAGAACTAACCTAGAGTTCTTCATTAGGGACAAATGCTACTGCCAGTATTTGATATTTGATTGTATAACAAACATGCTAAAATGTAATATGTCGTCCTTTTGTTCATGTTTGAAATAGTAATTCTAAATTGTAAACTAATTAAATTAGTTAATAGATATTTATTTTGTTGTCAGATATATATTACCATTGATATATTTTATGTAGATATATTTGACTAAATTTTTGATACTGGATAAGTAGAATTAATGACAATGTATATTTATATGTCCTTTATGAAACATTATAGGTAATAATGAAGAGATTTGATGTCTTGAAAAATCAAAGTTTGGAGAGCAAAAACTTGATGAAAAAGGACAAGTGTAAATAAAATGGGTAAATAAGGATCAAAAGGTATAATAGATAACTTGAAATGGGAAGAAAGGGGCCAAAGGGGAAGGGGAAGTGGGAAGAATAAGGGAAAGGAAAGAAGGGAAAGGAATAAACATGAGAAAAGGAAAAAAAATGGGAACAAAGTCTTTGTGAATAGGGAAGGGTGGAGGGGTTGAAGAGAGGGCAGAATGGGAAAAAAAATAGGAACCAAGGAATATCATGTAAAGGTACAAGTTCCCAATGATGAATGTCATCATATTGTATACCTAAAATTTACCTATAAACTTGGAGGTTTTTTTTTTTTGGTAGCGAAGATCGAACTCAGATCCTTGGGCTCAGATTCTTGGGCTTGAGAGGCAGGCAGAGGAACCACTGAGCTAAATCCCCAGCCCTTAAACTTAATGAATTAAAATAGGTAAAAATTTAAAAAAATAAAATGAAAATAAAACATTTTTGCAATTTTGATTTCAGCTCATATTTTAAAATACTATTTTAATTTAGTGTAAACCAATGTTTTTCTGTTATGAATCTGAGTACAGATCTAATTTATGTATAGTCTTTATATATTTTTCAATTGTTGAATTTTATTTTCTTATTCCTTTTTTATATGCAATGAATATATTTCAGCATGCATTGTCGTGGGAAATATAATTACATTCTCTTGCAGTCATTACATATAAACTTTTCAAATATGCATGCATTTGGCCAATATTCTATCTCTGTTTGTATTATAAAATTAATTGTTTTTGCTTCAATTTCCCATAAGAAAATCTAAATCACTTTGCCCAAAGCAAGGAAAAAAAAAAAAATAAAATGTCACAAATACCCACATTTCTAATTTTAAAGAACTAGGTTACAGTACAATCATATATGATTTTCTTGAATTCTCTAAAATAGTGACAATGTGCAACATGCATATTGTTTTATATAGACATATACATTAATGTATGTAATGTATACATACATATTAATATAGATGAAGGTCCAACTATTGATTAATGATAAAATAATGAAAAGAAGATTCTCTACATAAAGTCAGCAAGGTATATAAAATGCTATAATTACTTATGAAATAAACTTTAAGGCTCAGAGGTAAAGTTTATATAGGAAAACCCAAGAACTATATCTAGGGAAATATTTTTTCCCTGTCACTTTCTAGCTATATGATCATAAATACCCATGTAACTTTTTGGACCTTCAGTTTTCCCAAGGATCAAAACGGATAAGTATATGAAGATTAAATTCACAGACTTTCTGAATAGTAGAAGCAATATATATTTTAATTTATTTTTATATTTTAAATGTTTACTGAGGTAGAACTGATAAAAGTACACTATCAATGAACATATATTGATGAATATGAGTGTATGTATGAGTAAAATCTCATGGAGCTATCACCACAATTGATCTACTAAATATAACAATCTCTTTGAAAAATGTCTTAGTATTGATTTTGTGTATGTAATAAGAACACTTAACAGGGTATCTATTTTCTTAATATATTTTCAGTGTGTTAAAAGAAAACCTTTAACATAATGCATTAAAAAAACTTATATAGGTACAAGCATAGTGCATGAATGAACACTCAGAATCAAAAGAATTTCAGAGAAATTCTATCGTATGACAGATCATCTTTGGGAATTATCAATATGCAAGTTTGCTCCTGAATTTTTTTTCTCTAAAATATGTTCAATTACTCACTACCTTGACAATTTTCCTGCTTTCCTTTTTTATCCTCTAAAGCATTAGTTATACTTTCCTTGTCTCATCTTTATTTTACTCTCAACTTTATTGATGAAATTCTCATAGCATCAAATTAACCATTCTAAAGTAAACAATTCAATGGTATTTGGTTCATTTACAGTGTTGCGCAACTACTACTTTTAACCCGGTCCCTCAGCTCTTGCTCCTAATTCATCTCCCTTTCTAGTCCTTGATAAGTGCCTGTCTACTTTTTGTCTCTATAGATTTACCTGTTGTCAATGATTCATATAAATGGACATATATAATACATGACCTTTTCTTTCTCTCTTATTTCATTTAGCATAATATTTTCTAAGTTCACCTACACTGTAATATGTAGAAGCACCTCATTCATTTTGTGATTATAATATCCCATTGTATATATTGGTACTGGGTAAAGTAAGTACTTCATATACACAGAGCTCTGGATTCAGTTACTAACACCACCCTCCAAAAAAGAAAAATAAAGTATATATGTATATTACATAGTTTGTTTATCCATTCGTCTATTAGGCCACTGAAGAATATTTGGATTTTCATATATAGATTCTATAGATATTTGAGTGCCTATATTCAATATTTTGAGTTATATATCTAGGAGTAAATTGCTACATCATGTGAAAATTCTGTATTTGACTTTTTGAGAAATTTTTTACAACAGAAAAATCACTTTATTTTCCTAGTTCTCGGTGTCATTATTAATGCCTTTTTTAGGCATTATTAATGCCTAATATTTAAAAATAGCCATAATAGTAGGTGTGTCATATCAATAGTTAACTATAAAATTTATTTTAGCTCTCATTTTATGGAGTTAAGAGAACAAAATAGATACTATATAAAATCACATTTCCAATGATAAGTATTCAAAATATTTTCTTCTTCTTAGAATTGTTTAGTGTATTTTTTCAAGTTACTCAATTTCCACAAATAGCTCTTTGAATTTTTCCGGTCACTCTTGTATACACAAGCAGGATATGTAGTGCAAAAAGAATATCCCCTCTGAACAACTGTTCTCAGTTTTATTTCAGTTATAATATATCTGATGTTAGGTGTTATAAATTATTCATTCAGTAATTTATCATACTAAGAAACCTAGTGAGAAAATTTTGGCTGCAGGTGGTTCCAATCTATACCTCAACAATTTAGTCAATATGGTAGAAACTGACACACTAAGAATTATCTTCATATATTAATATTTTTCTTAACAGCTCTTCTAATATACATCATGACATTGATGTTAACTGCTGATTTCCTCATTAACAGTGAGATGTTCAATGCCAATTCTCTAGAGTCTGCCTGGGCTTTATAGTTGCTTTTATCTTTGTACATTTTGCATTATTGTTTATTAATGCTCTAGATTTGTACTTTCAAGGTGTAATACACTACATCTAAGGCCATCCATACCTCTATCTATGCTTTACACTCTTAAGGTACACCCACAGCAATCCTATGAGTATGCTCACTTCTAGTTACAATGCACTCTCTACTTTCTCAAGAGGGGTTATTTTAAGCCCTCATCTCTTCCTTTTTTCTGTAAGAATCTGAATTATATCTAAAGTATATTTTCCATTCTCTAAGTTCCAATATTAATGAAATTTCTCATGTGGTTTGCCTTCTTCATAACATATACCATTTTTTCCCTCAAAAATTACCTGTTAATTGAATCAAAGCCATCAGTCTGTTTCAAGTAGTAGTCAGTTTTCTTTCTAAAGCATGATGAGATGATACATATCTCATTTTTGTCATCTTAGTTGAAATTACTTTTAAATATCGATTTAAATTGTTATAATCCATATCTCTATGCAATTTCATCATTGTACTAGTCAATCATGTTTTTGGAATATATTAAATGTGGTAAAAAATTAAAGTGAAAGCCTAAACTTAAAAAAAAACTACTACTGTAAAAGATCCATTGCTATTACCTCCCTCAAACCCCATATCTTTGAACACATTAACCTCACTATTCTTAACACTTTATAAAGCAGTTCTGGAAATGCTCTCTTTTGAGTGTCTTTATTTGTGCTGTCATGGCTGGCTTGGTATCTTCAATCACTTCAAAATGTTTACCTTTCATGGTCATTTTGACATTGGGAAAAGCCTGGATTCGCATAGCACTTGATTTTATGAGGAAGACGGATGAGGTCACACTGCAATGTTTTTATGAGCCTGCCTTTCCATTGGATGGCACTTGGTGGCAACATTCATTGTACTTTTATCTTACCCCACAAAGGCACTCCAAGCTCCTTCAGAATGTGGCAAGAATGAGGGTATAAGTGTATTTGAAGAGAAAGGAGGAATTTTGAGATGGATTAATGTCTATTACTGCAATTTTAAAAATTTAAACATACACTGTATTTCTAGATCAACTCTTACATTAAGTCATCCTGACTTTAATCTATGTAGGGAGCATAGCATAACTTAAGAACAAAAATATTAATATAAACAGGAGATAAAAATCTTTATTATTATAATTTACCAGCTATATGTAAATTTGAACATATAATTAAAATTTTATGCCTTGGTTTTGCTTTACATAAAGTAGGGTTAAAAAGCACATTGGTTAAATTCATGAATTTTAAAATAAGACATACCAAACCCAAATCCCAACTCTGACAATATGAGACTTGAACCAAGTCGTCTAAGTTATTCTATTATTGCTTGTTACAGGCTGAAGTATGTCCTTCTATAATCACGTTGAAGCCATAAACCTCAGTACTTCAAAATATGAGTGTATGTGAAAATAAGTACTTTAAACGGGCAATTAAGTTAAAATAGGTTTGTTAGGGTGGATCTGAATAAAAAATGACTGCTGTTCAGTTTAGGGAACAGAGATCGACACCAAATACTTGTACACACAAATAGATAACCATGTGAACACAATGGAGAAGCTGATCAACTGCAAGGTAAGGAGAGAGGCCTCAGGAGAAACCACAACTGCTGACACCTTCAGCTCAGACTTTTAGCCTGCAGAGATCAGAGAAAATAAATTATTGTTAAACACACATCCAGAATGTGGTGGTCTTGTGTAATGGCATTCCTAGCAAACAAATGTTTTGATTTTCCCCACAGTTTTTATAAAGAATATTACAAATAGGCTTTTTGAAAAGCAGTTATGTAAGAATTGATTGTAGATACAGTATGTGTTATATTTAATTCAATGTCTACCTTATTGTACACATTAAACAGTAGTTAGTCATAGTAACACTATAAATTAGTTAATATCATATGTATTCCAGGCTTAAATGTAGTATGTTGATCATCACAATATTTTAGCTGCAAAAATTAGTTCAGGACCATATTGCACACACATACACCTACATACATGTAGAATTTGAGAATTTTTGCATACCAAGTGAGGGATAAAAGGATAGAGCACGAAACAGCTTTTAGTTTCAATATTTCCAATGAATCACAACTTGCTATTGTCCCAAAGGGATATCTAGATAGCTGAGAGTTGAAAAAGTTTTCAAAAACCTGGCAGGCAAGAATACTGCAATAGTTTGCAGATTTACAGGTTTACAAAGTGCACTTTATTGGTCTAGTGGGGACAGTTGCAGAGGGAAGTGATGAGAGAGGGTGGAATCCATCAGGGATAGTGTGTGAGTGTTGAGGATAAGACAGCTGGCTGAGTACTCAGCAGGCACTGAAGAGATCTGCTACTTTATAAGATTGCAAATTTTGAAAATTGGAATACCTAAGACATACTTTGCTCATTTTTGATTTAGGGTTAAAAATGCTGTCGGTGCAAAGTTTCTTGAGCATGAAATACTTATTTAAATGAGATACAGGCATATATGTATTCATTGCTAATAACAAATATTATTTCCATTCTTATATTATATAAATAAACTGATCCCTTGCCTTAGTTTTGGGATAAGGGGATTTACTTTGATATGTTCTTGATAAGACTGATGAAGGATCAAATATTTTTAAAGGCCAATATCAGTCATCTTTGGTTAGGTAAAAGAAATCTTCTGAATATTTCTTTTTCACTTTTTAAATATTAATCAATAATTTTTATGTCCATTCTTTCAAAATTTAAGGCAACTAATCTCATTAACATGAGAAGTAAACAGATCAAGGGATAAAGAAAATGTGGTATTTATGCACATTGAAATACTACTCTACATAAAGAAGGATGAACTTGAGTCCTTTGTAGGAACATAGATTCACCTTGAGAGCATAGTATTAAGTTAAAGGAATCAGAGACACAAGCTTAAATATTGCATGGTTTTTCTTTTATGAAAGACTCAAAATCTAAATAAAGAGCAAAATAAAAAATACTTTAGAGGTAACATCAAGATAGATCTATTACAAATGAGAAGGGGAACAAGGGTTAGAGGGAGGGGAAAGGAAGGGAATGAAAACAGAATTAAGAAGCATTATGTACATGTACCAACTCTACAAAAGGCATGTAATCATTATGTGCTGCACACATGTGGTAGCACAAAATAAAAACTGAAAAAAAAATTAAAACTGTAAAACAAACTGAATTGTAAAAAAATAAAAGCTAAATGTAATTTTGTGACAAAATAAAATTACAATTTAAATTCTTTCCAATTTTGTAAAAAGCACAAGAAAAACGAGGTAAGACTTATTCACTTGGAGTACTTCTTGGATATTATACTTCAAGGGGAGTCATAAAGTTGTGTTAAAGTGTGCACATTGTCCTTACAATGCTATGTGTATAGCATTCTAATTCTCTGTAGTTTGCAAGTGAGGAACAAAGAAAATGCTTACTTATATGAAAAGAGAACAAAATACAAAGAGCCATCATTTTAAGAAGCAGTGATGGTAAAGTTGGATAAAAGAAATAAAAGATAGAAAGCAGAAAAGGAAATCATAGCTAAAATTACTTTTAAGAAGACTGCAAATTTTGGGCCTCAATTAAAATTACTCATGGCAGGCCATATCAAAATTCCCTTCTTAAATGTGGGGTCCTTCCCTTCCAGACCCACCACACCCAAAATTCCTCCAGAATACAGAAAGTCCATAAATTGACACGAATGAGAATGTAAAGAGCAGGTACAGTGGACCCTTGACTTACAAACTCAGTTCATTCCTGAGGGCTGGTTGTAACTCAGGTTGGTTAATTGAAGCCTCAGGCTCCTCTACACTGCCCTCAAAGTCTCTCTCCTGTACACAGGCAGATCTCAGGGTCCTTAGAGAGACGCTGGCCCAAGATTCCTCAATTAACCCCACACAGGAAAGGATGTTGTAATTTTCCTTCCAGAACTCTTTAGGGCTTAAATCTGTATCTGAGACCCTCTGGAAGCATAAACAGCAGTGATTCAGGTCATAACTCAAGACTCTGGTTTTAAGTTAAACTAAAATTCTGGTCCTCACCCAAGTTGTTCATATTTCAGGCCAGTCATAACTGGAGGGTCCACTGTACCTGACTCTAAGAGAAAGGAACAGGGTAACAGCAGTTGAAGAATACTTAAAGTATCTATCTAAAACAAAAACAAAAATCACTTGGTCCCATGTCCATAGAAAGGCTACTACCCTTCTGGAGGGTGGGCCATCTTTTCCCAGGGTTTTCTCCCTCTGAAGAGAAGCAAAAATTTTTCCTGTTCCAGAAAATATGCACCTCTTTCTCTTCAGGAGCCCCTCCATTTCTTTGAGTGCGTACCTTCTAGTTTCTCCTTAATAAAATCCTTCTCATGTCTCTTACTCACTAGTCCTCAAAATACTTTTTCCATGACAAGAGTGAAGGAAGATGTAAACTTATTCAACAAAAAGTTGAGTTAGGTTCCTTATCTCAGCTGCAGGGACCTCCTCAGCCCCTCTCTGGTGACAAAACCACTACATTCTTAACTTCAAATAACATTAAAATCTTTAAATCTATGAGGCTCTCAAAGTGAAATCTCACTTAAAACCATTTTTCAAAAAGGGGGGGCGGGGCTTAAGTACTACTCCTACAACTTTGCCAAGCATCTACAAGCAGATTTTCTCCACCCACTTAGTTTTATAGACTATACTTTCAATATTTGTTTAATGATAAATGGATATTCTTATACCTATAACAAACCAATAGTTGGTATTGCATTGATAATGCTTCCATGTGTAAAAATTACCTACCTTAAGAATCCACATAATTTCTCAAAAACAGATATAAAACTTTTATCGCTTCCATGTAATAGTGAAAGCATGAATATTTCTGATAATTTTGGTTGTTTCCTAGATTGCTGGGACATAAAATGTGGCAAAGAGTGCCATGCTTCAATAACCTATGAAATGTGACAGTGTGCATATCAGTTTACACTTTTATTTCTTGCCTAAATTTTAGCCCATATGCACTTCTGCCCCCACCCCACATTTTTCCCTCGTTCTCCCTCACCTTCTCTCACTATGTTGTCCAGAGTGGCCTAGAACTCAAATTTCCAGGAAAGTCTTGTCAGTACACATTCCTGAAATAAGGAAGTACATTAAATATCCAGAGTATAGGGCATCAAATCCCTCTAAAATAAATGAACTTTCCTAGATGAAAAAACTTGAGATTAGCTATAGATCTTTTGATTTGAGAAAAGTAAGGGAAGTAGATAAATCCTTTGCCCACACATTTATGATCTGCTGGAGAAAATAGTTACATAGACAGAATCTTGCAAAATAGATACAAACCACTCCAATGTTGGTATTATTTATAGTAAAGAAATGGAAGATTTTGTTAGTATGAAGCATAAATACTAGAACTGAATAGCGTTTAAAATTTTAATTTCAATTACAGATATTTAGTTATGACTCAGATTTTTCTATTGAAAAACATTGAAAATTTTGTTTTGGTGGTTATGATGCTTCTTAGTTTTATTCAATTTTCCCATAAAACTTGTGTTTTTCTCTCCCTTTGAACTGAGATTATCGACATAATATGTGATACAACTGTTGAATTCTTATGATTTCCAGATATCTAGAATGTCATACTGCTGTTTAGTATCTCTTACATTTATACAAGTACACGTAAACATTCATTTCTGTAACATGTATGCATAAAAAAAGAATTTAACAATCTTTAGTCATACATGACTTTAAATTAAATAGATATGGCTAGATTATTTTCTGATATAAATTTACAAAACTACTTATCAATCAACAGTAAGAGTTCAAATAGTTAACACTGTCTGACCTGAACAATTGGGTTTATTTCAGTTTATACAGAATATATATATATATATATATATATATATATATATACACACGCACACACACACACACACACACACATATATATATATATATATATATACACACACATACATATATATGTTTCGTGTCAAGTCTTAAAATATCTGGCTCATCACAATTTGCTACCACTACACAAAAGCAATGGAATAGAGAAAAATACACATGAAGATATGAAGTTTTGGAGAGAATCTGGAGTAGCTGAAACTTGTATGGACGCCAGTGGAAATGTCAATGTTTAATCACTGTTGATTATTTTAAGCAGTATTTTGTATCAGAAACACAATATTATAGATATATTTATGAACTATCTTCAATTATTCCTCTGCTGAACCCTTTGCTACATAATTTTCCAGCCCTTCCTATTAAAAAGTCCTTCAAGAAATTAACATAAATAAAGAAATCCATTGCCAGTATTTTAAATAGATTGGCTTTATTGTTAATCTTAGCTAGTGGAATGTGGTAAAAGTGTGCTATTTCTGAACCTAGTCGTAGATATTTATTTGTAACAATTTTGGTGACAGTGAAACGATTGCTCATAAATACTATTATATGCGATTTGGAAGTGTAACCAAATCCATATCTCATCAATGTATTTTATTTTCTCTCGGTAGTACCAAAAAAAAAAAAAAAAGTGGAAGGAGCTAGTAAAACTAAAGTGACTACCTAACACTAGTAGAAAGTTTGATCGTCCTATTCTTCAGACAGTGCTATTGCTAAACTTTACAAAATTTGTAGTGGAGCCTAAATCGGAGAGCATACAATCCCAAAGTTAACCATATTTAATACTTGCCCTAAATGTCCAATATCTTAACATAGAACCTTTTATTTTAAGATCATTCATTAAAATACCTTTAAAATCACATTATATTTAATAAAATTATTCTTTTTCTAAAACCTTGTTTCTGTTTTTCATTTTTTGTTAATTTTATTTGTTTATTTTAGATATACATACAGATCACGTTCATCATAGGGAATTTGTACCTGTGAATAATATGTCTTGATTCTTCTTTTTCTTTCTTTCTTCTTCTTCTTCTTCTTCTTTTTTTTTTTTTTCTGGTACTGGGGATTGAACTCAGGACCTTGTGCTTGCGATGCAGGTGCAGAGCCACTGAGCTACATCCCCAACCCTTGATTCTTCTTTTTTTCCCCAGTGCCATTGCTTCCCCTCAACTCTCTTCCCCTCCTTCTTTACAAAGACTTTGTCTCCATTTTTTCCTTTTATTTTTTCCCTTCTTTCTTTTACCCCCCTCCCGTTCCTCGTCCCATTTGAACATTTTCTTCCTATTTCCCAATATCTATTATTCATTTTGGACCTTATTTACACTTTTGGTTTCTCACATCAAAGAAACAATGCAATATTTAGACATCTGTGTCAGATTTATTTCACTAAAGAGTATGGTCTTAAGGTGCATCCATTTAAGAGTTCATTAATATCATGCATTATACAATTCTGGGCTTGTAAGTTTGAAGGTTCAAGTGTTTATGAAAGGTATAAGTTATGATGCAGGAACAATACATGTGCTCGTAAGAAAAGAGGATAGGTCTTGGAGTCCAGCATAGTTACACACATACACTTACAGCTTTTAAAAACTGAAAGTAATTTTGTATTAATTAAAATGATGTTAAATATAAAACATAAAGTTTTCTATGTGCAATAAATGGAATATACTGGTTTTTAAAAAATTGAGGTTGGGGGCTTTTGAATAGAATTTTTTTGTATATAATTAGGCAGAAATGTATTGGATACATTTCCAAAAAATTTTTACTAAATCAGGAGGCGGACAATAAATTCCGTGAAAAAACTCAGAAATAAGTTTCTCTATTTTTTTTTACCAGTACCGGGGATCAAAATCAGGACCTTGTGCTTGTGAGCAGCCACTGAGCTACATCACCAGCTCAGTTTTTCTATTCTTGAAATAAATACTTCTGTTAAAGCTGTCAAAGTACTCTGTATTGTGATTGTCAGAAAATTAAAATTAAAATCAAATAAAAGTGTATATTTTAATTAAATCTGAACTTTTGAGTGGTAAATGTAAAAGTTTCAAAGAAAATTAATTTGACGTTTTTGGGATGAAGGTACAGGCAGCATTTTTGTCTGGGAATCTGAAATTTTTTTTAAAGCTAATACATCTCTTATGATTTTAGTGGACGTTAAGTCTGTGTTTTATTGAGCTATTTCCCTAAATGTTGACAGACGAATGAATGCATGCTCCTTCTGAGTTCTCATGTCACCTTTTCCGCCCCTTGTTTTGGCTAGGATGTCGCTGCCATTCAGGTTTTCTCACTAGGAAAAAATCTCAGTATATTCTGAATACCTCTTCATTCCCCCAGGCACATAGTCAGCAATCAATAAATTCTTGTCAACGAAATAAATGAATGAACTTTTGGTTCGAAATGTTAGCGTATTCTACAGAATTATTCATTAAATTTTGAGTCAGTCAAGAGTTTAGGGAATCGCTATATGAGTAATTTGCTGTTTCCTTCGACAGATCTGCATTCCTTTATTTCTCAACTTGACAAATTTTATTAATCATTAAAGATTCTTCAGCAAATCTTTCCCCAATGTTCCCAAACACATTTGGTCTCTATTTCTCCACAAACATTTTTTAAAAAATAAACCTGAATTCACAAATGTCTTTCTGAGTGCCTAGCACTAAGCTAGAAAGTGAAGATAAAGGCCTGATAGTTTTTACATTACAGATATTTTAACTATCTCCTATAAAGTACCTACCATATTACATATTTATGAATTTTAGGAGATTTGTCCCAACAAAAGTGAGTAGCTCCAGAATCATAGTTTGGAGCCCTGTATACTATATTCCCTTATGTGCATGATTTTGGCAGGGTGCCAGACACATAAAAACTCCTAGATGATTTATTTTCCTCAGTGGGTGCTTTTGTACTTAATATCTGTAAAATTTTAATCTTAGTAATGACCTACTATCTATAGTAAACTATTTTAAATTTATTCCAATTGCTAAATTTGTGAGCCAGCATGTTATGAAAAATAGTCCTTTTAGGAATGAAATTACGGAGATAACAAATACATAAAATTTGGTGTAGAATATTAAAGTGGAACCAAAAAAAAGAACCTGAGTAGCCTTATGGAGTGATAAAATGGCTTTAATGGATTTAATTAACTTACCCTATAAGAAATGAAAATTAAGGAATCATTCTTGTCTGAACTGAGCTATTAACATACTTTTAACTGCAGACTTTATGGCTAAAAAATCTTAGAACAGATGGTAAATTTATACTAATTTTACCCCTATGGAGAAGAAAGAAGGGGAAATACAGTGTAGCAACTTTATGGATTTCATGAATTAACTCAGAATGCAAGTGGTTGGAACCATTTTAAATAGTATATAAAGTTACCATCATATATTGTACAATTATATAAACAACACATTTTATGTCATGAGGTACTTTTGCATAAATAAGAGAAAAGAACTCATTCTCTGAAATACTAGTAACCTTTTAAAAGGGATAACTAAAAGACAGAAATGAATTGCATCTTTATTCTCTAATTAATTTTGAGAAGATAAGCATGAATGTATATGAGTCTTATGAAAATATTATACTATAGAACATACCTTTCTGTTCTATTTTACTACATCCAAGAAGAAAACTATATTTTGACAATCTAATATACCAAGTGATTTCTGAAACCCAGATATGTGTAAATGTATAAACAATGTACATGTTCATGTATAATTTATATCATTTGATCTTATATAAAATTTACATATAAACTTTATTTGTGACTTTAATGTGTTACATACATAAATGTGCATACATAATATATAGAGATAAAGTGATTTTTAAAATTATCATGTCAATTATATGAACCATAGATAAATGGTGATATATAATAATAAATTTTTGTTATGTTGAAATATATTTTCCAGAGCCATTTTTTACATCATATCCAAAATGAGAAGTCCTGGCACAAACTTACATGGTTTTTAAGGATTACACAAGATTTGAATATTAGCAATATCCATCTCTTGTAGCTGTAATTTAAACTACTGCAATATATCTTCAAATTCTACCTGTATTGTGTCTACATTATAAAAACATTGAATTTTTATTCATTTATATTTTTACCAGTGTCATTAATGTTCTGTATGGTGTAAAAAGCATGTGCAATATAATTTGGAGCACTATCTTATTAATTAAGTTTAGTTTTGAGGCATTAAAATTTAACTTTATTTAAATTACATATTTTGAGTATACTCTAAACAGATTCAGTATTCTTTATTTAATTATTAGAAAAAAGTTGTTTTTAAAAATGTCTTAATGGCCTGGCATGGTGGCATACACCTTTAACTCCAGCACTATGGAGGCTGAGGCAGGATGATCTCTGTTAGTTTGAGGCCAGCTTGGGCTACGTTTTGAGTTCAAGGCCAGCTTGAATTGCAGAGTGAGACCCTGTCTTAAAACAAAATGACTTAATAGTAACTATTAACTGTTTTAATAACATCATTGTTGTTTTATTTCTCAATTTTATTTACCTGTTTCATCATAAAATAACTTTGAGATGTAACCAATAACTCGTCAAGATATAACCCTGAAATATTTTTGAAGTCTTTTGTTTATATGATTTAACACAGACAATTGAATATTCTATTTCATATACTCTTCATCTTTTATAACTTTATAGTTAATGATTAGTAGGTTTTCTTAATCTTCTTTAGAAATGAAACATGGATGTGAATATAATAATAATAACTAATATTCAGTACTTTCTATTTGTCAGTCATTAAAGGATGGGGTTTTATTTGTTGTTTTTTTCTTTGCTGTACCACAGACACTAAACTAAAATGAAAAATACACTGACACCATAGACAATATGAAGGGATATGGTACCCAAAATGTAAGGCACTAAAGCATGCTGTCATATTAAATTTTTGAGTAAATGTTGGAAGGTTAAAGGAAAAAAAGCACAGTACCTTCCTTTCTTTTGTTTTATCATATTTATAAATAGTTGTGTTAGCTACCAACTTTTACTTTACTTACAGTTTGTCGGGCACTTTACCTCCTGAAGACCCATCAGTATTGATGGGTTCAGTTTATAATTTAAGTCATAGACCAGGCAGAGTAGATAACATGACCAAGGTACTTCAGCACTGGCATTCTACTCTAGGGAACTTACTTAAGTATTATATATTTCTCCCAAATTAATCTGCACCAAAAATCACTTAAACTATTTTAGTTCAGTTCCAGCATTGTATATAAGATGAGATCCAGAGAAATTTATTTCTTTAAAAATTGCTTTGAATATTTCCTATCTGAAAAGTATATTTAGATACGTAAGTTGGGAAGAAAATGAAAAAATACAAATGTAAATTTACACTATGCTCCAAGTCGGAACCTCTGCTGAAATTGTTCAATTCAGTTTCCTCCATGTTTTGTCTACTCTGATGATGACAAACATGATTATAGAATCCTTTTGCAGTTGTTGATGCAGGAAATGTAGACCAGGATAGGCCTGAGGTCAAGACATTCACTCCATCTCTGTATCCATGTTTCTTCCTGTATTATACTGTTACTAAAATGAGATCCAGAAGAGCAGAGATTTTGCTCTGCTTTTATTTCACTCTCAATATTGGTTTGATTAAATAATAATTAATTCATTTCCAAGCTTACTAAACACAGTAATTTTGCTTCTGATGCAGGAGTGACCATGTAATTTTCTAAAATCATCTAATCTGCCCAAATAATTATCATGCAAAAGATTTCTCTCCACACTATGCACAAAATATGTATTGTTTCTCCCCTAAAATAATGGCTGAATATAATTTTGTACTAAAAACATAATTTGCATAGAAAAAAATTTTAAAATATTATTTATACCTCCAATGCTATCTTTTGTGTAATCTTTAAATCTATTTGAACAAAGTCTGATTAAATTAATTATGGTGGGAATAACCCCCCAAAATCTTATAATTTATCATTATATTTGTGCTCATTATGACTGTTAGTTTCTAGGGTGAAAATAAGGCCAAAATTCAAAGGATGAAAAGAAAGATCTATCAAACATTTACAGTGATCTTATAAATGTTATGTGCAAGAAAATGGACATAAGCACTACATAAAAGTAGAAAACCTAAGGGCAGTAACCAGACATAACACTTCAAAGATGCCATAGAAGAGCTTTCTCTAAACTTATGCACACATTTTATAATATTTTATGTGCATTTATATACATTATATGCTTATAAATAAAATAAATGACTACAGTAAAATGAACACCTGTGAATCAGTCCTTATGAACTATAATATTATTCATACTTTTGCATATACAATTTCACATTTTAAACATTTTATTTCTTTTTTATCCATATGAGAATTTTGTTGATGCTCTGTTTTTAAAAATATTTTTATTATTAATATATAAATCCCTAATAAATAGGTTAGGTACTTAGAATTTTTAAAATCACAAAAGTGTTCTAATATGGATACCTAATATTCAACTTTGTTTTCACTTAATGTTGGTATTCTGAAGTCTAATAAGATGTTTGTTGATACAATTCATGAATTTTCACTGTTATATATTACACAGGATATATATCTAAATTTTTACCTTATGATAATATAAAACTATTGCTTTTTCTATTCAGTTTTGAATATCAAAAACATTAATAAAATTGCTGCTTATGATTCTTATGCATCTGTGCACATTAGAGTATGAAGTACATTGAGTTTCAAGGACTTTCATAAGGGCTTTAACTCTTACTACTACAGAGATGAGCTATTGAAAAATTTTCAGCAGAACTACATTTTTAACATACCAACTATGGTTGTCACATAAGAAATTAACTGGAAGGGAGCGGAAGTAGATGACCACTCAGGAAAAAACTGTACTCTTCCCAAGATAATACAGAATAGGTAAGTAGTAATGTGGGAGTAGAAACAGCATACTTGTGTGGAAATATTAGTGAAATTTAAGTCAATGATGTATTACTGATTACAAAATCTGGATGAAAGTGGTTTTTCAGAAATGAAGGTAAACATCTGTGAAGATTGTAATTAGAAACAATGCTTTCATGGGTTTGTGATGAAAAAGGAAGGAGAAAGTGAAGTTGGTGTACTGAACTGAATATTTGTGTACCCCCAACTCCCAATGTGACTGCACTAGCCTTCTGAGCTTTGAGATGTTTGGTTAGGTCATGAGGCCTCCACCCTTATGAATGAGATGAGGGAGATCTTCAAGAAAGGAAAAGCCATTGGTGGAAAGGGTCCTGAAAAGATGGACAAAAAGGAAAAGTGAGAAATAAAATTATTTTTTAAACATTGATATCTTCATTTGTATTTTACTTTATTACTACATGTGTGTAGTACATAATATTTGCATTCACACTTTAATTCCTCTTTTCATCCCCTTTCCCTTCCCTCCCTCCCTCCTTCGCCCATCTCTTCACCTGCTTCCTTTTCTTTTTTTTGTACATGTTTGCACTGCATAATGTTTACATTCCTTGTGTGAAGCTGATACTGACAAGCAGAATGAAATGTATACATGATTTTAGGTTATGATATCCATTCAAAATATGGAGACTTTTATTATATGTTACAGTTGTTCATTCATAATAGAAAGATACAAGGCAGGATATACTAGTATTCATGCTGTGGGAACTAGTGGAATGTCTTCTCCGAGAAGGTTTATTTTTTGTTTTATTTATTTATTTATTTTTATTTTTAGTTAATAGGAACCAAACTTATGAGCTTGTGGGAAATGGTGGGAGAAGTGTTGCATGTTTGAAGAGAGAGGAGAGAGAATGAAACAGTCATATAGGGAAGTAAACTATTGCATGTATTTGTATTATATGCTGTTTGATAGCTAAACTGAAGATCCCACTTGAAGATGATAAAGAGTTTTAGGTTTCGTTTTGTGATACTGGTGATACAGAAACATCGAGTAAAGGTAATGACTCTGGACTTATCCAAGGAAGGGTTATTACTGAAGGAGTATCAGAAAACAAGTGTCAGTGGCGTAGAAAGTATAAACACATGAAAAATACTAATTTTATATAAAACTTAATTTGGAAAGAGAATAAAGAATGAATAGCTTTTAGAATCTGCTTTATTAAACTTCATTTTTGAGTACAGAGGTAGCAGTCAAATAAAGGAGGAATAACTAAAATTACATTTTTAAAAATAGCTTGACACATGACAGTGGGTGTGACTGGTAAGAAAGGACTGAGGACAAGATTATTGATGCCAAAAGGTCCAGCAACTGAGAAGATAAGATTTTGGAATTGTATTTAAATAGTTTTAATGGTTACTAAAGTCAACAATGATAAAATGCAGAGGTTGACATCAAACAGAAGCAAAAGTATTACAAAAAACTAAAATCCTCAAGAAATACAGGAATTTGAGACTCCCTAAAGACCAGATACAGTTTCATTAAGGATTGCTTTTCTGTACAGTTAATGTCCCATAATTCTAAAGTAACAATTTACATCAATTGATGTCTTGTATACTGATATATGGTGTAAATATTTTGTCATATTTTATTCTAAATAATTTAAATTTTTTCACAGCGGGCAACTAGTGCTTGTATATAGTCAAAGGGACATATGTAATTTATTTTTCTATATTCCTATATTTTCTATATTGTTTATTGTCTTAGTAATCCCTTTCTAAATAATCTTTCTTTTTGCCTTGTCATCTTCAGTGAAACGCACATTTTTGAAATTAGCTGACGAAACTGTTTATACACATAATTTGTTTTAATTGCTAACATACATTTAATTATATATCTTTATTACTTTGAGTGATTCATTTGTGTCTTCAGTTTTCACATCCAATTACACCACAGATTTCTCTTTTTTGTAAAGCCAACTTTTTCACTTGTTAGTTTTCTGTATTGTCTATTTCTTATGTTTAACATTAATATCTGATGCTATCTTGATCAAATCATTCCTTTATTTACTTGAGTTATTTTCATACTGTAATGAATTTTATTTTTAAAAGGTATTTCATTTGTAATTGGCAAAAAATTATCGTTTCTCTTTGTGGTACAATGTGATTTTCTATGCATGGATATATTAGGATGATTCAATCAGGTTAATTAATACCATTCTCTCAGAATTAATATTCCAGTTTCTAAGATCCTTGTAATTTATTTGTGGCTTAGAACATTTAAAGTCTACTTTTCCATCAATTTTGAAACATAGATTACATTGTTGTTAACTATATTCATCATGATGTGCAATAATCAAACTTATTCCTTCTAACAGAAACTTTTTATTCTTTTGGACGTGTCTAATATTTATATTTAAAGTTAAACTGTCCTCCATGCATTATGTACTAAAATTTTTAAATCATTTATGATTTTAGTTGTTATTCAGAAAGATGTTTTTGCATTTCTATATATTTTAGGTTTAATTTTTCTATTAAATTGATTTTTAATGTAATCATATAATCAAAGATCACAGTGATATGGATTCTTTAATATTTGGAGAAACTAGCATTTTGAGATGTGGTCAAATCTTATAAAAGTTTGGTTCATATTTAAAAAATATAATCAAATGTTGAGAGATAATACATAAAGATATATATATATATCAGTATTTACATTAGTTTACTCTTTTGTTGAAATCTAGTATATGGAGAGGAAATTTATGTTTATCTGTGCCTCTTGTTTATGCCTTTGATATTATAAATAAATGTTACTTAGTATCCTCTGCTTCATATAAGTCTGATCTGATAAATTGATCATTCATGAGTTCTGTAAGAATTGACTTTCTGATCCATTCAACATAATTACTATGTCCTTTTATTCAAGTAAAAGAAGAGAAAATGATGATTTGATGTCAGTATGGTTACCCTCTATTTTGACTCTAAAACAGTGAATTTTTGAAATAAAATGTGGAGCATAAATTTAATCAATAAAATATGGAGGTAATAGATTTAGAATGATCTGAGAAAACAATTTAAGTGGGTAGACCAACAGAGAAGGAAGAAGGAAAAATAGAAATTATTCTCTTTTCTGTTTTCAGTTCTGATCCAAGCTGTAAGATTAAGGGGAAGTGAAATATTAGTAGTGGTCAGGTAGGATTTCCTCTCACCAGAAGACAGTCTTAAGCTTACATAAGTACATGGACTGATACCGTGTCCATTCTTAAAATAGTTCTAAGACCACTGCTATTAACAAAGTAAATAAAAACTGAACCGGTAGTTAGAGGTGAAAGTGACTATTGAACCCAAGAATATTTATTTATATAGTTGGGACCCCTTATGAAGAACTATCAACAATAACCTAGTGGATAGTGATTAGTGTGGCTATCCAGAACTGGCAGTCCTGGCAGTACATTGTCAGTTATAGAAACCATCAAATCAAAGAGATTATTTGGGTCAATGAGCAGCCACGTGAGCAGACTCCTTGAGATTGGAACACCTAATAAACTGCACTGGACAATTGGAACTAACTAGATCTGCTTTGAAAGAATCAGCCTCTTCGTGGAGCTTCCTGCTAATTCACCCACTTAGAAGCTGAAAAAAATGATAATGTTCTAGACTCCAAAAACTACTTCTACGATGACCAGAGACACACACTTTAATACACTGCACAGATGATAAAGTTACAGTGATATAAGCCATGAGGTGGGGTAGGGCACATAAAATGTGGGAGGCAGACTTACATACCTTGTAGAAAATTGTTCTTGAAAATGCAAAAAGTTGCAGGAAGGAATGATTGTATCAGTTACTGTGCATGGGTAGATATTTTTGGGGGAGAAGATCTATGTTATAGCAAAAAAGGAGTCCACAGGGGGAGAAATAAAATGTCAGAGAAAGGAATGATTCCCAGCTTAATTTGGCAGTCTGCTCAGTTATTTTTCAGCTGACTTCAAAAGAGGGGAGAGAAACTGATAAGATTTTCACCAAGGGGTACATAAGTTCTGAGGGTTATCTATCACTCTCTGCTCTTAGTGTGAAATGGCAAACTTGTACTATTTGTTCTAATCTGGAAGAACATAATTCAGGAAGACAAATATTTGAGAAATGGGATATATATTTGCCTCCACTAACTAAAGCAATAGAATTCAGAAAAACAAGTAAGGGAGAACACCAACAATAAAGCAATGGGTAAGAAGTGGAGGTGAAGATATTCTTATGGGACTTCCAGACTCCCAGTTGCAGGGTTGAGTCCTAGGCCAGGTACACAGATAAAGTGATTGATAATTCAATGTTTAGCAACCTCAGTGTGAGAGAGCATGCAGATATAAAGCCCATTAATATGGAACTGGGCAGATGTGGAGGTGTCAGCAATGGTAGCTGATTATAAAGTAGCAACAAAGGTAGAAATTGGAAAATCTCCTTGGAAATAATTCAAGTGGTTGAGTCCTTTTACCTGAGTGCATAATTAAGGTGGATATTTTATATGAAGGGGACATATCCCTTGCTGCTTTCATTACAGATAGTGATAAGAACATGCTGCATTCAGTTGCAATTTCCCATATGAAACATGAAAGTTAGAATTGCATACTTTTTTTTAAGTAAATAGTAAAGCAATTCAGAATTCCAGGAGGGTAACAAGAGATCTTTGTTTTCATTAAAAAATAGTTGAGGCTAGAAATGTAGCTCCAATTAAGTGCTTTTTAAAATTTACTATCTGGCCAGGCTTCAAGGCAGATGGCTCTTGATGGTTAACACTAAATTATCCAATATTAAGTAAGTTTGTTCCGGATGGGCAGCATGCCATGGTAAACTAATATCATCACATAGATGCTTAGCACCTGTATAGCAAATAGTGTCAAAGCCTATTTTTTGATATAACTTCTCACTGGTATTATAAAAGAATGTACAGAAACTGGAGCCTTGGACAAAAAAATGAATAGGTCTCAGTAAAAATTTTATGAGCTTTGGACTAGAAATCTATATGAGCCTGTTGATTATGGCCTAGTTGAAAGACTATTCTCAGTTATTATTGCTGCAGTTTAGTGGGAACTACCCTTGTTCTTTGATGATTTTAGATGACTTTAACATGGGAAAGTCTGATTTTGTTTTGCATAGCGTGAGACAGATATCCAAACCAAAATAGAGCCTCATAAGAACATAAAATTATGAAGTGGAAATGGCACATTCAAGCGTTCTCTAGAGGGAAGAAGTTCAGAAGCAGTTACTTGGCCAAACATTATAGTGTGAAAAACAGAGGCTCCACAAAACCTTCCTTCTCCATTAGCTGTGTGATCTAGGCCCACTGAATTGCTCTCATGCAAAATATAAAAAATAAGCTTCCTGTTCTGCTTATGGGAATTCATATATTGAGGACTGAATTGCTATTTGGAAACAGCAAGAATGTATATATTATTGAATATACTTAAACCTTGATGGGAGAAGACAAGGTGAAGGATAAGACATGTCTCTTTAGCAGTAGTTCTGGGTCTCTCACATTCTGGGAAGTACTTGAATATCCACATTCACATTCTTGATCTGTCACCAATGCCCTTGCTGTATGATCAGGCAAATGGATTCTATATGACAGGACTGTAAAGTATACCCCACATCAACCTGTTATGATAATGACCATCTCTGTTTGGAACAGTAATCTGTAGTGAAATGCAACACTGCGTTGAGTGGGCAGTTATGGAAATACTTGTGGGAATTTGTAGAAAGAATTAAAGTGAATCCTGTAGTCATTATAACCAAACAGGAAGAGGATGAAGTGGGCAGGGAGAGAAAAGCAGGAAGAGAAAGAGAAAACCGAAAGGGCTCTCTGGGGTGATGAATGAGCAAGCATGTAGGTTTAGTGCCCATGCAATCAAGTGCTCTGAGGGAACACATTCTCCTTGACTGTTGCGACAAAAGTTTATACCCAATGACAGTGGGACATTAATCTCATAAAAGGGCTGTGGATGAAATTTCCTAAGGACAAGTGCTGGGCACAGCTGGTGAATGAATTACATTTGACCTGCTCCTTGCAGCCTTAGAAAGATAAAACCAGGCTTGGATATCTGTTCTACTCTAGGTTCACTTCTGCAACAGAAGTAACTTGCAATGACTTTGAAAAAGTGAATTTTCTTTTCTTTTTTTTTTTTTGTTGAATTTTCTATTAATTATGGTCATCTTGATGTATTACTTCAGATCAAAATATGCATTGCACTGTCATTGATTTACAGAAATTGGCAAGGAAAAATAATATTATGTATCATGCCACATTCCTTATCACACTCAGAGCAGCGGGCTCATTTAAAATGCAAATAGGCACCAGAAAACTTGTTCCTCAAACACAGTGTTAAAGTTTTAAGACTAAACAAATGCATCCTAAAATTGAATATGACAGGAACCAAAGTATATACACAGTAGGCCTTTTTATAGGATTAGAAAGTGGGAAAGTGCAGTTACACAACTATAAATTGTTTCCACATTAACCTGTTTCTCTTTCAGTCTGCCTGACCCAATAGTCCCAGTCTAGTGTTTAAAGTGACTTTTATGTAAAGAAGTTGCAGTGTCAGATTCAATGCTAACCACTTAAAACATATTAATTTGCACAGTATCTTTGAAGAAATAGATGTTTAACTCTATTTTAAGGGTGATAGTGAGGGTTTTATTTGTTTACTTCTTTTAAGATATGGCTTATTGGCATTACATGCATAACTTTGCCCTATAGAAGTAGGAAAAATGCCCTCTCTACCGAGAATAAAAATGTAAGTGTAGCTCATGTTATTATGTCTCATATTCTAACAAAGGGAGTAACTATTAAAATCTAATTCAAGTGACTAATTTTTGCAAAGAAAATATATACATACTGTGAAGTACTCTATAAAGCACAAATCTGACATACAGAAGTGGGTGGATAGGAAGACACATGGAACACAGGGGCATCATAGAAGCAATTGTATTATATGGTAAAAGAAGGAAATGTAAAAGAATAAAAACTTAATATTATTATTATAAAATTAACTCTAAGACCACTATATTTTCAAAGGCTGACTGATAATTTTCAATTTATAGAAGCTGTTTACAATTATTCTTTATTCTTAAACATTTGATTTCAGAAATTTTATACAAGTGCATACCATGGTATGTCATTTCATACCAGAAAGGGATACATTTAATTATATTCTTTTTCAATACTTGATTTCATATCTTAAGAACTACAATGATAACCTATTAGTTAAATAATCACAAACACATTCATTAGTTCAGTGCACGTTAATCTGTGGAATGCCATTGAGTACTTTACATGAAGCAAATAAAAAATATGTCCTGGAAATTTATAAATTCATAACACAAAAAAAAGTTTAATATGCTTGTAAGAGAAATGTTAGTATCAAAAATAGTTGCATTAAACAGGAATAGTTGTGTATGACATGCAGATTTTTGCTCCCATAATAAGAAAATATATTTTAGACAGACAAAATGATAATTAGGGAGATAAGTCATGCAGTGTCATGCTGTAGAACTTAGACTCCATAGCCCTGAAAGAAATGATTTTGAGAATTCCCAATCTAGATAAAAATACTTTTACTTCTTGTGCAGGAATCCTAGATGTTTTATCCAATCATAGATTAAGGATCAACATCTAAGAATTTTTATTTTAAATTAAGGGTTCATTAGGTGTGAATCCTTCTGATTCAAAGAGCTTCAAACAAATTTTTTTTAAAAAATGGTATTTTCCTCCATATACAGCTAATAGTCAATAGTGAAGAAGACAATTCCAGTTGCACGAGAGGAACCAGAGGGCTACAGCACTCACTAGTCAGTAAAAACTCTGAAATCCTAACAGACCAGTGCATACGGGTCCCTGCAGTTATTTTATGTAATTGGTGAAAAACTAATTATTCATAACTGAAACAGATGGTTCCTGGGAAGTTTTATCTTAACCCAGAAATAATGGCCACCATCAAGAAATCAAATAATCACGAATGCTGGCATGTTTTCAGAAAAATAGGAATCCTTACGCATTTTTAGTGAAAATGTAAATTACTGCAACCACTGTGGAAATAACAGTGGTTCCTTAAACACTAGAAATTCCATTTGACCCAACTAGTCCACACCTAGGTATCTTCCTTAAAAGGTTAAAGAAAAGGTTAAAGGTTAAAAGGTTACATCATATTACAGCATACATGGATGTAGGAAAATTGATCCACATTAAGAACATAATGTTAACCGAAACGAAGTAGATACACAAGCTTAAATATTGTTTTCATGCTCTTACATGAAAAACATAGATTATAAGCAAAGAACAAAATAAAAGACTGATAATAGGAAAAAGAGACATCTTTCTCAAATAGGAGGGAATCTAGAGATGGAGGGAGGGAGAAAGGAAAGTTAGAATGAGAAGAAAAAGGAATGAAGATGTGTTATAAACAAGTGCCAACTCCACACATGAAAAGTAAATATTAGTACTACAAATATGTACTATTAAAAATAAATAAATAAAAGGTGAAATAGAAAAGGAAAAAAGAATACCCCAAATAATATGTTTAAATAAACATAAGAACATATTTTTTTTAACATAAGTACATATTAAGAACTGTGGAGGATATAAGGAGTTCTTGGGCCCTCGGACAGCCTTGGGAAGACAGATTGTCCTGATGTCTGTGGCAGGCCCAGATAGAGAAATTAAAAATAACTTCAGAAGGCTGTTTGTTGATCCCACAGTGTTCATTCCGCTGTGGTCCCTTGAGACTCTCAAAAATTTGCTTGGTATACGAGTAGCTAACTCTTTTAGAGGCTTTAACTAGCCAGGATGATTTAGTTATGATGCACTAAGATTAAAGGAGCATAGATGGTTCTTTAGATGTTTTATGTACTCACAGATATAACTGGTGGTTAGTTGACTAGCATTGTAAACTGTTAATAATTGACGTTTCCTACAGAAAAATGTATAAAAGAAAAATATTACCGATAAACCTCGCCTTAACTCCAAGAGTTCTGGTCCCCCGTACCCTTCTTTTAATAGCTTTCATCGGATACTGTCTTCAGGTTCCAGTCTCCCACCGAGGAGACCCCAACAAAGAAGAACACAAATACTTAGCTGACTGATTATATGTGGCATATTTGCTGATAAGCCTAGTAATTTAGAAATAGTTGCTATTATTGAACATATTGGATAATTCTTTCCTAAACTATCTTATAGTCATGCAATCTGCATTTATTTCCTTTTTCTTTTAATAGCAAAAAATCCCAAACTAATTATGAAAAAGTAAATTAGAAACATGAACAAAAATGGGCTTTATTATATATACTACAATATATTTATATATACTAGATATATTAAAATTTACTTTAAATAGTAAAACATGTTATATATTATAATATAGATCTTTATCTTATTTCTTATAAAAGAAATTTTTACACTTAATTAAAATTATAAAATGTAAAAGATTATTTCAATATAAGTTAATTATTTCCAATTTAATTAAAATTGAAATGACTAAGATTAAAACACTCGTGAAGTAAAAAAATTAGGTCAATTCTAGTTAGGTGTTGAATTATTGATTAATTAAGTAAACCAATAAATTTTACTTCAGCTGCCAGTAATGAGGGATTAAGTAATCCTGAACCATCATTCTGTTGAAGATGATGAGGGGCAATCAGATATAATATTTTTAAAAATATGAGGCCAACAGAAAGAGATATTTTCAGGATTCAATCTAAAGGAGGTAAGATGCTGAGGAAGGGAAGCCTTTGCCAACTCTGTTACAGGCCACTGAGTGTATTAGATGTTGTTCTGTGCTGTACATGGTCTCACTGCTCTACGGAGAGCAGATTGAAATTTCACAACCTGCTAAATGCTAGGGTTCAAAGTATGTGGAAAGGACTTGCAAAAATTTTATTCGTGCATCTCATCTCAAGAACCACAACCTAGTTGTGAAGGGGAAACAGAGGTATCAAAGCTTACTCAGGGGGTCCGGGGATTTAGCTCAGTGGTTTTGCCACCTGCTACGCAAGCACAAGGACCCAAGTTCAATCCCCAGTACAAAAAAAAGAGCTTACTCAGTAACTGCAGCCTAAATTTAATTCATGTAAAATCCTTAAATATAGTTACTCATGGATTACCACTGTCTCTAGACAATAAATTCAAGCCATCTCAGGAGAAAAATAAAAACATCCAAGAAAGAAAATAATCTTTAACAGTAATGACATAAATACAAAATCTGAAGTGTAATAAAAAGATAGTGTGAGACCAAGATGAACCCAAGAAACGCCATCTTGGCCTATAGATGAACTCTCCTCATGCCCCTCCCCTTATAAAGTAGATGTTTTTGTAACTGCTTGTTCTGCTTCTGTAAACTTGCTTCATCGCTCCTTGGAAATGGTTGGTGCCTGGTGCCTCCTTTTAACCACAAAACATCCTAACCTGACAAGGTAGCAAGATAAGATAGCTAGCTGAGTTGTGAAAAATACTTTTGCAACTAGTAAAAAACATGTTAACCTCCCCTCGAACTTCTCTTCTTAAAATAACACCTGTAAAAGTTATGCTGTTGTAACACCCTATATAAACTGTGCTGTTTCTGGACTCAGGACTTCACTTCACTTAGGGAGTGGAGTCCACGCGGTTGAATAAACTTCTTTCAGTTTTAACTTTGTCATTTGTCCCAGTGTTTGGTGATTTACTGGCTCACTTGGCACAACAATTAGGTAGAATTAAAAAAAAAAACAGAACAAATCTAACTGATGAAAAAACATAACAAAATACAATAGAGGGGCTACCATGGACTATTTTTTCACAAAGCATAAATCTTCAAATATGAGGTGAGACTTCGAGAACTAAATTTGTACAAGAAATCTTACCAAAAAAAACCTTTATTCGATGGCATTGAGACAACATACAAGGAATTTGGAATTAAGTTCATTTTCATCTTCAGTCCATATCATGGATCAAATTTAATTGAAAGTAATTTTGTAAATATAGAAAATTAAGCAAATAGAAAACAGTATAATATAATACAATTCTAATTTAGATAGTAGGATTTTTGGAACCAATGAGCTTAATTGTAAAACAAATTAAATAAATTAGTTCTTTAAAGGAAGCACTCAAAATAAGAAGTTATTTCTTGCACATCCTTTTCCCCTGACTGATTGCAGGATATGAAATTAGAAATATGTTTTCCAAGATAACCAAATACCTCATTTACTCCTTTTTACTTAGGCAAAATTAGAAGAATAATTCAGTGAAACAGATATGTGTTTATCACTTTAACAAATATTAATTAATTACCCCTTTAGACCAGGCACTGTGACATAAGTTCTGGGTATTTTAGTAAACAAAGCGGATAACTCCTCAAGAAATTATTAGGGAATTGCTGGATGCTTTAGTACCACTCTTGAACAGTTTAAGGCATAATCATGGTCAAGTACACTAGAACATGTGTAGTGGTCCAACACATTCAGAAAGTTGGCTTTCTTTTTTTCCCAAATACCTCAAAGTAAACAGCTATTGCTTGCATGAGATGGGTGTAGAAATAAGTTGTTGCTTTTTTATTTCTTACCAGCATTATCTTCACCTGTCAGTTATCTATACTAATAGGGAGAAGCAATAGTGTGGAACTTTCAGAATGCCTGATAATCATAAAGTCATGAATGCTTGCAGACAATTTATATCCTATATATTGTAGGAGCTGCACCTTCCAAGCAATATTTTGCTTCAGTGCACATTAAAATTAGTTTGCATTCCCTGTGTACACACCATCTAGATGATAAAGGAACACATTTAGGAGGTATGTAGTATGATTAGCAGCAGCCTTTTCAATAGATAATACAGAGAACAGACAATCTGTATACAAAAAAATTGGCATTGTGTAAATTTGCAGAGATGGTAGCAGGTTTAGCAAATGTGTCACTTCTATTATTATTATCTGTATTTCATTTTTTCTTAATCATATTTTCTATAACCTGAAGCAACTCACACCTGAAAGCATATTGTAAAATTTTGTGTTTATTGCTCGAACAGAAACAAAACTAAGGAATGACAGAAATTACCAGTCACAATATGATGAACGGATTGCAGAATTAGGTAACTGATGTCAAAATTAAAGCAGTTAAATAGAGAAATCAAAACTTATACTATATAAGTTGGAGTTGGGGAAGGCGGTATCAATGAATAAAAGAGTGAAAAAGTCAAAGAACAAAATAAATGATAGATACTATAATGTAGGGAGATAGATCATTTTCAAATGGGAAAGAGATCAACAGATGGGGAGGGAGGAAAGGGAAAAGGGGTGAAAAAGAATTCACATGTGTTACATACATGGAGCAACTCTCCACGAGGAACGTACTCATTACGTAATGCAAACCAGCTGTCTGCGGCAGCCACAGAGGCAGTGTTTGCTTCTGCTTCTTTCCACCTTCAAATTCTTACCTGATTCCTTCAAACTACTAGAACTTACTTGTCAAAGTTTCAGATTCTGAAACAGATAAGAAAGAATAAATACAGTTACTTTGCTAAAAGAAAAATAGCTATAGTTTCCTCCTTTGGATATGCTTACATCATACTCCTCAATTCATACTGAGATTTAAACAGCCAGGAGAGCATACATAGTGAAGATGTAGTGATGATCAGCTACTCAAGGGTGTGCTTTAAAGTACAACTTTATTCCCCTGGATGCTCGAAGTTGTCAGTCCTTTCAGGGATTAACTCAGCTGGAGAGAGTCACATGTGCCCATGCTATGTCCACCCTGGGGTAGTGCACAACTAGTAATTTGTCACTGGTTATAAATTCCAGGTTATTTTGAACCACCAAATAATAATTATGGTGCATATCAGACCCAGAGCTCCCAACAAGGTCTTACTTCTTACAACAGGAGTTCAAGTTTTCCTTCTGGTCCATCTCAGTTCTTTCCTTTTTGTCCTCAGGTGTTGATCCAAACATTTCCCAATAAATATACTGGATAATAAATGCAATTGTTGGGACTATGACAGATAAAATACTGATGCCTTCATCATGTTTGCATATAAGATGAGGTGATTACTACTATTAAATGAAATCATTTGTACAAAATTCACCATCAGTAACTTTGTCCATTTGAGTTGTCACAATTCTTTTGTTCAGAAACAATTATCTTTTAGTACTGTGTGATTGTGATTTCAAATTTCATTATATGATGGTCACAGGCAAGATCCTTTATATAAAATAGTTATGGAAGGAAAGAGAAAAAATTGACAATTATGTACAAATATTTGTTTGTTCTTTACAATGAAATGGCAAGGGTAAAATATTCATTACTACTGAATAATTTATTTCTGCAACTGAGGAATAAGCTATTGTTGGTGTTGATAAATTATTCTTCCATTACCCATTCTCTCTAAGTTTACTGGTAGCTCAAAAATAAAGAAATTTTAATGAAATTCTTTTGATTTCATCACTGCAACAGATTATAATTAACAAAACTTCATTTATGAAGCTTCTTACACATTTTTGTAAGACTGACTTATGTAACATAGATGTAAATTCAAACTACTTGCTGTGAAGTATCTCAGTTGAAACCATTTTCTATATACTCATATTTTATAAAGGATAATAAAGATCAGTCACCTCATTCTTTCTGTAAAGTTCTTCTTTGTCTATTTGTTTACTGGTACAAAAAACATAAATATCACACAGAACTTTTAGTATTTATTTAAATAGGACTGTTCAGTTCCCAGAAGGAATTACAATTCTCTTGTTACCTAAGACTACTAAACTATTAAAAACCAATATTGCATACTTGGAAAATAATTATTTTACTTAATGCAATGATAAAGAAGCTACTGCTATCCACTTATTGATGTCTAGATTTATTTCTAAGTGAGAAACAACTTCCAACACACTGCTAGTTCAGAGAAGAGTGTAACACATCCTGCAAGACAGCAATCTAACCACAGTAGTTATTGCTTCCTAGCAGGCCTTTTAACTCAATTTTTAGTAAGTGACTCCACAACTCCGTCCCTTCAGCTGTTACCAGGAGATGGAATATGTATTTGTGTCAAAGACTATCGTGGTCATAAGCTGATTGCTTTTATTTATTTTATTTTTTCTATCTACCTAGTGATCTGCTTATTTATTATCTATCATTTTAAAATATATATATATATTTATTGGTACATTTTAGGTATAAAATACATTTACATTTATCATTGGGTGTTTGTACCAGAACATGATGCATCTTAGTTTTTATTTTTTCTCCCATTACCTGTGCCCTCTTCACCTACTCCATCCTTTCCTATCTACATAGAGTTTGATTCCATTTTTTTTCTCATAATTTTTTTCTTTCCTTTCTTCCCTTTCCCCTTTCCCTTCCACCATCCCCAAACCCTTGGACCTTTTCTTATTTCAAAATATCAATTATTCATTTTAATCATTTTCATCCTTATTTACACTTTCAATTTCTTACATTAGAGAAACTATTCAGTATTTACACATGTGTGTCCTATTTATTTCACTTAAGAGTATGGCCTCAATATGCACCCATTTAGCTATAAATGTCTCTAGTTTCTCATTCTTTATGGCTGAGTAGTACTCCATTTTATAAAAAAAACCTCATCTTCTTTATCCAGTTTCCAGTCGATGGGCATTTGGGCTGGTTCCAAGTTTTAGCTATTACAAACTGTGCCGCTATAAACATAGGTGCATGTATATCGTTGTGGTATGATTCTTTTAATTCTTCAGGGAAGATTCCCAGTAGGGGAATAGCTGGGTCAAATGGGACCTGTAGTCCTAGTTCTTGGAGGTATTGTCATACTGATTTCCACAGTGGTTGCACCAATCTACATTCCCACCAACAATGGAGAAGGGTTCCTTTCTCTCCACACCCCCACCAGCATTTGTTATTGGTTGATTTCTTGATAGCAGCCACTCTTTGTGGGGTGAGGTGGAATCTCAGTGTTGTTTTCATCTGCATCTCTCGAATGACCAGTGATGTTGAACATTTTTTCATATATTTACTTGCTGTTTTTACTTCTTTGTCTGAGAAATGTCTTTTCATTTTGGATGCCCATTTTTGAATTGGGTCTTTGAATTTGGGAGGTGTGATTTTTTTCAGTTCTTTATATAGTCTTGATAGTAGACCTTTGTCTGAGCTACAGCTGCTAAGTATTTCTTCCCACATTGTAGGTTATCTCTTACCTCTGTTGGTAGTTTCTTTTGGAGTGCAGAAGCTTTTTAATATGATGAGATCCCAGTTGTTGATTCTTTGTGCTAGCTCCCATGCTACTGAAGATTTGTTCATAAAGTCTTTTCCTATGTCAGTCATCAAGAGTTCTACTTAACTTATCTTCCAGCAAGTTTAGTGTTTCTGACTTAATATTTAGATCTTTAATCCACTTCGATCTTAGTTTAGTACATGGTGATAGGTATGGGTCTAGTTTTAATTTCTGACAGGTTGAAATCCAGTTTTTCCAACACCATTTATTAAATAGGCTATCTTTCCTCCAATGAGGGTGATTGGCTCTTTTGTCAAGGATGAGGTGACTGAGTATGTCTAGAGTTGTTTCTGCATCTTCTAATCTATTCCACTAATCTTCAGGTCTGTTTCTTTGCCAGTACCATGCTGTTTTTATCACAGTAGCTTTGCAGTATAGTTTCAAGTTGGGGATTGTGATGCCCCCAGCCATGTCTCTGTTGCCTATTATTGCTTTTGCTATTCTAGGTTTCTTCTGTTTCCAAATGAATTTTTGGATTGTTTTCCCTAGTTCTGTGAAGTATATTGTTGGAATTTCAACTGGCATTGCATTGAATCTATATAGTAGTTTTGGAAGTATGGCCATTTTCAATATATTGGTTCTTCCTACCCAGGAACAAGGGATGTGTTTCCATTTTCTTATATCCTCTTCAATCTCCTTCTTCAGAGTGCTGTAGTTTTCAGTGTAGAGATCTTTTGCTTTGTTAGGTTAATTCCTAGATATTTCATTTTTTTAGATGCTATTGTAAAATGAATTATTTCTTGGATTTCTCTCTCAATGGGTCTGCTATTTGCGTATAAAAAGGCTATTGTTTTTTGAGTGTTAACCTTGTATCCAGCTACTGTACTGAATCTGTCAATTGGGTCTAGAAGACTTTTGACTGAGTTTTTTGGGTCTTCTATGTAAAGTATCATATCATCAGCAAATAATGAGTTTCACTTGTTCCTTTCCTATCTTTATTCCTTTTATTTCTTTCTCTTGTCTAATTGCTATGGCTAATGTTTCCAGAACAATATTGAACAGGAGTTGTGATAGTGGACATCCTTGTCTTGTTCCTGATTTTAGTGTGAAAGTTTTCAGTTTTTGACCATTTAGTATGATGTTGCCTGTTGGTTTTTCATAGATAACTTTAATCAGGTTGAGATAAAGACCTCCTACTCCAATTTTCTGTAGCGTTTTTATCATGAATGGGTGTTGGATTTTGTCAAATGCCTTTTCTACATCTATTGAGATGATCATATGGTTTTTGTCCTTGATTCTGTTAATATACTGTATCACATTTATTGATTTATGAATGTTGAACCATCCTTGCATCCCTGGGATAAATCTGACTTGGTCAGGGTGTATGATCTTCTTGATGATTCTCTGTATTCTGTTTGCCAGTATCTTGTTGAGGATTTTTGCTTGTATGTTTATTAGGGAGATTGACCTGTAGTTCTCTTTTTGGGTTGGGTCTTTCCCTGGTTTTGGCATCAAAGTAACACTTGCTTCCAGGAATGAATTTGGAAGCCTTGCCTCACTTTCAATTTCCTTGATGGGTTTAAAGAGTAATGGTGATAGCTCTTTAAATGTCTTGTAGAATTCAGGAGTGAAGCCATCAGAACCTGGGCTTTTCTTTGTTGGTAATTTTTATTACATTTCAATTTCACTCACTGTAATTGGGGTGTTTATAATATCTATATCTTCTTCATTTAACTTTGGCAATTCATATGTATCTAGGAATCTGTCCATTTCTTCTGTGTTTTCCTTTTTATTAGAGTACAGGTTCTCCAAGTAGGTATTGATGATCTTCTGGATTTCTGCTGGGTCTATTGTGACTTCACCTTTTTCGTTCTTAATTGCATGGATTTGAGCCTTTTCTTCCTTTTTTTTGGAAAATGTTCACTAAGGGTTTAGCGATTTTATTTGTTCTTTTGAAAAACCAACTCTTTGATTCATTAGTTTTCTGTATGTTTCTCTTAGTCTCCATTGCATTGATTTCTGCTCTGATCCTTATAATTTCCTCTCTTGTACAAGGTTTGTGTTTGGTATGCTCTTCTTTTTCTAGGAGCTTGAGGTCCTGCATTAGGTTATTTATTTGACTTCTGTTTTCCTAATATGGTCATTCACTGCTATGAATTTCCCACATAGAACTGCTTTCACTGTGTCCCATAGATTCCTGTATGTTTTACTACTGTTATCATTTACTTATAGAAACTGTCTAATTTCTTCTTTAATTTCCTCTGTGACCCATTGGTTCTTCAGGAGGGTGTTATTTATTTTCCATGTGTTTGTGAAGGTTTTGCCATTTCTTATGTTATTGATCTCCAATTGTATTGCACTATGGTCTGATAATACACAGGGGGTAACTTCAATTCTTTTATATTTACTTAGACATGTCCTATGAGCTAGCATGTGGTCTATTTTGGAGAATGACCTGTGTGCAGCTGAAAAGAATGTGTATTCTGATTTTGTGGGGTGGAACACTCTGTAAACATCTCTTAAGTCCATTCGTTCAATAGCTTGGTTCAGTTCTAGAATTTTGCTGATAATTTTTTGTCTAGATGATCCGTCTATTTGTGATAGTGGGGTATTGAGATTCCCCCAATACAATTGTATTAGAGCTTATTTGTTTTTTTCTGTCCATTAATATTTGTTTTGTATAGTGGGGGCATTCATATTTGGTGCATGTATATTTATGATTGTCATCTCTTCCTCTTGGATTGTTCCCTTCACATGGTTGTAGTGACCATCTTTGTCTCTCTTAATTAGTTTTGGTTTGAAATCTACTTTGTCTGAAAATAATATTGCTACCCCTGCTTTTTTTTTTTTCGGTTTCTGTGGCATGGAGAACTGTTTTCTATCCTTTTACTTTCAGTCTATGAATTTTTTTTTTAGTTAGATGTGTTTCTTGTATACAGCATATTGTTGGATTTTGCTTCTTAATCTATTCTGCCAGTCTATTTCTTTTGATTGGTGAATTGAGGCCATTAACATTGATGGTTATAATTGACAGATATTGACTCATTCTTGTCATGATGTTTTACTTTTGTTGGCTCTTTTATTTCTTATTTTTCCCCCTTTCCCTTTAGTTTCTTACCTTGCTTGGTGGCTTTCCTCTGTTGGGCCTCATGGAGTTGTGACCTTCATTGTTTTTTTCCTAGGATATTGCTTGGAATTGCTTGGTGTGCTGGTTTGGTGTTCATAAAATTTCTCAGGTGTTCTTTGTCATGGGAGTATATAATTTCCCCATCAATTTTGAAAGATAATTTTGCAGGATACAACATTCTAGGTTGGAATTTATTTTCTTCTAGGGCTTGAAATACTTCACTCCAGGTTCTCCTTGATTTGAGCGTTTCTGTTGAGAAATCTGCCATGATTCTGATGGGCTTTCCTTTGTAGGTGATTTTTTCTTTTTTCTAACTGACTGTAGGATTTTGTTCTTCTGTTGGGTTTCTTGGATCTTGACTATTATATGTCTTTGTGTAGATTTTTTTTGATCATGGCTATTTGGAGTTCTATATGGCTCACATATCTGTATGTCCAATCCTCCACCTCTGTCAGGGAAGTTTTCAACTTATCTTCTGTGAACATTTTTTTAATGTCAATTGTACTTTCTTCTGTTTTTCATGAACTCCTATCAGTCTTATGTTATTCTTCTTTGTATCATCTAGCAGCTGTTGGATTGACTTCTCATGGTCTGTTACTATTTTTAAGAAATCTCCGTTTTCATGGTCCTTCACTGCAATCCTGTCTTCTATATCTGATATTCTATCTTCAGATTCCGTTAATCTGCTAAACATAATTTCAATGGAGTTTTTAATCTTCTGAATATCTGTTTGATTCTGTTTCATGGATTCCATTCCTTTCTTATGTTGGGCGATCACGGTTTCCATTTCTTTCTTATGCTGGGCATTCATGGCTTCCAGCATGTTTCTGAGCTCATCTATTTTTTTTTATCTGTTTCTGTTCTAGAGCTTCTAATCATGTCTTTCACTCTGCTCACCATCTCTGTAGTTATCTGGGAGATTTTTTTTGTTTTGAATTTTTCTAGATCTTCATTCATCTGTTTTGTTACTTCCTGTGATATCAGTTCAGGGTGTCCAGGTGGTTGATTATCAGACTTTTCCACCTCTTTTCCCCCAGAATTTACCCTTGGTGGGGTGGAAATCTGAATTTGTGCTTTGCTTAAATGTCTTCTCATTTTTGTTCTTGGTATAGTCCTTTCATTTAATTCCTACATTGATACTTCAAAATTGCTTATTGTAAGTATCTTTTTTGCTTGTAATTAGAACCCTTATGGAATGATTTCTTCTCAGAGGTGTCTTCTAGGTATAATTTGTCTTTAGATTTTGAGTCTCTAATGGCTTTGAGGCTATCTCATTTTCATTATACCAGGAAGGACCATTGATGAGATCAATCACAACACCTTAGTCCAAGTGATACAATCAGCAACAAAATACCATCAAGTACCTCTTAGAAAATGACAATTTGTTAAAGTTATTAATCTATAACTTTTAACTGTGTGAATTAAATAAATATCTAGGACCAACCCACCATATGTTTATCCTGAATAAACTCTTCAATATAGCAATTTTACCCTTTGGACAGGGAGTTAGAAGGAAATGAGGAGGGAGGGATAGATAGGTAGAAGGACAGGGGAAGGTTAGCACTGAGGCCAAAGAACACAGGCAAGAGAAGGAAAAAGAGAATAAAAGGAAAATAAAGAAGAAATCCAAATTAGGGCCAGAACAGGAACAAAAAGGGAGATGAAGAACATTGTGGAATAGCAAGAGAGTGAGTGTGAGAGAGTGAGGAGGGAAGAGAAAAGAAAGGAAAAATAAGAGAAAAATGAAAATTTGAAGATAGGAAAATAATTAAAAATAAGAGCAACCCCCCCCAATAATACTAATTTTGGAAATAAAAAATAAAAATGAAAATGAAGGGCCTCCTTCAGCATATGTCTCTGCTGTCACAATAGACAACGTGGGTAGCAGTGTGCAGTTATAGGTCAGTGAGTCTCAGCAAGCCAGTCGAAGACCTGTGAGATTCAGGCAGATTTCTGGCGGCAAGTCCCAAGTTGAGCTCCCCGTCCTCCTGTAGGGTTGAACTCTGCAAGGCTGTACTGCAGGTTCCAGCTGCCCTTCCCCTGAAGATAGTCCAGGTTCCAACGGGAGGTGATGATCCCTCCAACTTACCCAGTACTGTGGTCTTTTGTTTCCTGTGTCTTTGTAGTGTGGAACCAGGTAGCAGTACAGCCAAGAGGCCAGAGGTTGGCGGGGCGGGGGGGGGGGGCTAAGTGGATAGCTGCCGAGGGCGTGGCCAGTGACCATAGGAGGGGTCCTCACATTCTGGCTGGTTTCCACCAGTGTGCTCGGTGAGGGTTGGGTGGGCTGGTTGATTCTTCTAATGCGACTTATTAGATTTGTTTTTGCCTCCATGGGGCACAGACAAAAAGAGGCCAGACCATTCTCTTCCTTTGATACTGGAAACTTGAAGCTTTATTAAAGTTCACATAAATTAGTCACCCTATCTATGTTAGTGTCATTTGCCACTGTAACAAATCATAAAAATTTTAGTGTTCAATATCAAATGTATTCTCTTATAGTTCTCAGGAACAGAATTATAGAATCAGTGTATTAGCAGTATTATGTTTGTTCTGCAGCCTTTCAGGGAGAATCTGTTCCCTTGCATTTCCCAGGTTCTTGAACCCATTGGATTACATACCTGGCAACCCCTTTTTCTTCACTGTGCCTCTTCTTGCCTCCTCAAAGCACCTCTCTCCATCACTAATAATGACCTTTATTATTACATTTTGCCATCATTGATAGTCCAGGATTATCTCTTCTTTCAAATCTCTTTAACTTCATCATATCTACCAAGCCTCTTTGACCATTTAAGGTGCTATATCCATAGTTCCTCAGGATTAAAAAATGATTTTTAATTAGTGGGGAGAATACCATTTTCTCTACTACAGTAGTCAGTGGACTAATTTGATGCAAGCTATTTCCAAATTCCAAAGACGCTGAAATCTCATTTTATTCACTTTGAAACAAAAATGCCATGTAAATATTTTTCATCTTAGATGAATGTCTTATTATGTCACAGATATCAGAATTCCTAAAATGTTTACCAATTAGAATGTCTCTAAGTTTTCATGGACAGTCGCATTTCTTTTTAAAAGAAATTATTAAAATTAAAAATTATTACCAATCTTCTCAATCAGCATAATTTGATCAATATAGTAGATCAGAATAATGTCATATAAAGTGACACAGAATGGTAAGATGATCAAGGATTCTGAGTGCCAGAATATATCACTAGGCATTTATAGTTGTCAAAGCTCTGAGTTAAAATATGTACTGTGTCCTTCTGAAAATGCTAGGCAAAAAAATAATTGCTTCAATAGAACTTGGTAAATAGTAAAATGAAAATTAAAACCCAGCTTGAAAGTTCAAAGTATAGAAATTCAATGCAATCCACTCATTTATACACATTTCAATTATCAAGTCTCAATATTGGCCATTAAACACACTAAATTATATTTTAAAAAGTCATGAATTTAACATGGATTATCATTTCAAATTTTGAAAAAGTATGTGTGTTATATTAAAGTATTGTTTTAAAAACATAATAAAAGTCACTAGCAGTCACAGAATCCCTCCAATTTTCTAATCATGTCTTGTACTAAATGAAATGGATCAACCTTTCTTTTTTGATTATTTTAAATTCTCTTGTGTAATGAGAAATGCCAGCCAGACAAGAGATTTTGTAGTTATTTTCATGATAATATAATACTGTATAATCTATTGGTCTCCCAAATCCTTACCTTCAATAGATACTTTCTTCCAGAAGAGTCAATAGTTTAATTGCCTCCTTTTCCATATGGAATATCAATGTTCCATCCTGACTAATGATAAAATAATTACTACTTTCAAATCAAAACAGATTAGATATCTTTCTCATATTGCATTTTATAATCTTTTGACAACGGTGACTTTAAATTAAAAAATGAAGCATTCAAAAGTCTAAGAATACATGGCAAACTGCCCCCCAAAAAGAGTCTAAGAATACAACAACCACTCTAGATATTTCAGGCTGAGATGTATTGAATACAGAGAATTAGAGGCAAACAAAACTGCTGAAAGGGTTACTACTGTTTAAGAAATCTAGAAGTGTAAAAATCACAAGAAACTTTCACCAACAAATTTAACTGTTGCAATTCTGAGAGTGATGATTTTCAGGACTCACAGAAACTTAGGCAAACATTTATATCTGTCATTTGTTAAAAGCCAGAGATCTTATCCCTGTTGCCATTGGAGCAAGATGGCTATTGCTTCTGTTGCCTTTTTTGATCTTGAGTTTTATTAAAGAAATGCCATGATCATACTTCTAATCCTCACAGTGAGAGTAAAGCTGAGCTTTAGTGCTTAATCCCAACAGACAATTTAACACAGATATTGAGACAGTCTCAGCTTGTAAGGTCCCATATGGTGAAGAGCAATGTCAGAAAGGAGTATAGTAACAGAGGAATCATTAAGGAATAAAGGTGTCCCGGCCCGCGGGTAAGTCAACGGAGACCCTAGAGGGGGAGCGAGGATGAGAGGGGACAGGGGACACGAGAGATGGAGACAAGACAGGTTTCTGATCAAGTCTCGTTTATTGCAGAAGCTGTTACAACATATATACCGTAGGGCTAGAGGGGAGGAGCAAGAGGAGGGTACTGGGGCTACTTCCTTGTTGTTGGGTAGATTTGCAGCAGGCCCGGATATGTCCATAAAAGGCACTCAAGAGTTCTAGCGGGGGGGCAAGGCCCCCCACAGGTCCTCTCTTTAAAATTATAATTTTAGAAAGGCGTCAGGAGAGCCAAGCCTGTGGGGGCTGAGCCTGTCTTGGGTCAGAGCAACACACGTGTCTGTACCGTGTACCTTATCCGTCATCGGTTAACCAGAGAATCAAGGCTCTGGCACCTGTCTTAGGCGGCACACGAGGGCTCTTTCATTGTATGGCACGCTTGTTCAGTTGTCCGTCATTGGCTTGTCAGCCCACTCACCAGGTGGGGCGAGAACACTTTGCCACGGCAAGGACCTAATCGATGGTCCGACATTTGTCTTGGTCAGCCATTGTCAATCTATTATAGTAGACCTGTATGGGCGCTGTTTTTATTGTCTCTATCTGGGCTCTAAGAAAGGCCATGATTTTGTTATAAAGTACGGGCCCTAAAGAAATGAGCAAGAGTAGACCCAATAAGGGTCCCAGCAAAGGGAGGAGATAAGGGAGGAAACCATTGAGGCCAGTCCAGAGGGGATTTTGAGTGAATTTTTGTCGTCATCTGTTTAAATCTTTCTGAAGTTCGCGAATTTTTTTCCTGACGATCCCAGATTTGTTGGCATAAAAACAGCAATGTTCATTTAAGGCTAGACTGTGAATAAGAGAGTTAAGCTACCCTGATTAAGCTTTTGAAGATAACCAATGTGGACATGTTACAATAACATATTCAGAACTTAACCAATATGAACGTTTTGTAACAACATATTTAGTGCTTAAATATCAAGGACAACCAATACAATCAATTTATAACATATTTAGATAATATTCATTGTGATATGTCTCTCATAAGATTATATAATATAAAATTTACTAGGGGGTCCCTTTAATGAATTAAGACCAGAATAATCATTTTTTGGGTGGCCACTTCTATATTCATCAAAGGGAGTTTCCATCTATAATCATTTTGACAAACAATTAAGAATATATATCTTTTTATTTTATAACTGTTAATTGTAATTTGATTGTTGCGTGTGGGTAACAATGCACGTCACTTTCATAAAATAAATTTCAGTGGTACTTTGATCAATTAACAACCTGGGAAGAAAAGCATGTCTTTAGTTTAATAATATTATCTATAAGTCAATTTAACAATAGGCGAATATCCTTTGAAGAGGAAGGAACATATTGAGCTCAACTGTACAAACACAAACAACAGACAATAGACAAACATATAAGACAGTGTGTAAAATTAGGGTGTACCCAAATATAACTAGCCAAATTGAATTATACTATACTCTTGATGATTATTAGATTGTAATTGTAGGTGTCATTGTTAACTGGTTAAGATTGGACAACGTCAGGTCATCGGCATCATCAGCACACCTATCAACTTGTTTTACTAGGCGTTCTGGGAGCCACCTGGCTGACTTCATTTCCTTGGAGTAAATACACACCGATCCTCAGCCCCAGATAAGTACAGGATCCGGCCCGTGCCATGAGTGGTCCAGGGGGTCTTTCCACATCACCGAGGCAAATTGTCGTTGCGTCTCTGGTTGCTAGAAACGATTGGCTGCAGATAAACCTTTGGCATCCAAATTTAAGAAGTTAAGAATAAATAGTGCATGTGATATCAGATTTCTAGGAGACCCCTTAGTAGGATACCATTTTTTTTTTTTTATTTTGTTTAAAGTAATTTTAAGTGTGAGATTAGTCTTTTTTATAATGTCTTGTCTCTGTGGATTATATGGGATTTTTGTTATATGTGTTATTGTAAATTGTTTGTAAAATTTGGAGAAGCCAGAGCTGATATAGCCAGGACCATTATCTGTTTTAATTTGTTGTGGGCAGCCAAGCACTGAGAAGGCAGTGAGGAGATGAGCAATGACGTGTTTAGTAGCTTTTTTAGATTGTAGGGTGGTAAATATGAATCTACTATATGTATTAATGTTGACATGTATATATTTAAGATTTTTAAATTTAGGGTAATGTGTGATGTCTATTTGTCATAGGGCATTTGGAATCAAGTCACGAGGATTAACTTTTAGATGAGGTGTAGGAAGGTGTAGAGTGTATGTAGGGTAGGCCTTAACAATTTGTCTAGCTTGTTTTTTAGTAAGTTTATATATAAGGCGAAGTGTGTGAGCATTAAGATGATGGAATTGGTGTGTCTTTTGTGTTTGGTCAATCGGACTGGGGGCATCAGTATTTATTGAATAGGCAAAAGCCTGAGGTCTTGTGGCTAGGTCTGTTAAGCGGTTGTCTTTTGTAAGTGGGCCGGGTAGGTTAGAGTGGGCTCGAAGGTGTCTAATGAAAAAGGATTTGGATTGTTTTTTGATTAGATCTTGTAATTGGAGGAAAAGACTACCAGTCTGAGAGGCAAGTTTGATCAGTCTACATGTTTTTAATAAGGGAACAGATTGGGCAATGTAAGCACTGTCAGTAAAGAGATTAAAAGCTCAGGCAGGAAATGTGGTAAAGACCGCTATGACTGTCTGGAGCTCGGTTAACTGGGCCGAAGAGTGGGCGGTTTGGAACTGGACAATGTTATCATCTCACACATAGGCAGTCATTTTAGTGGAAGAACCGTCTGTAAAAACGGGTAGAGCCTCTGGCAGAGGAAAGTAAGAAGTGATCTTTGGGAAAATGAAGTCATGTCTGTTGGCAAAGTCAATAAGTTTGTTGGGAGGATAGTGGTTGTCTAATAACCCTGAATAAGAAGCAAGAGCAATTGGGCAGGAATCGGTGGTTTGTATAAGTCAATCGACCTGGTCTTTAGGGTAGGGTTGGATAATGACATCAGGTTTTTTTTTAAAGTATATCTTTTTATGGTCTTTGTCTAAGATAACTAGGTCTGTAACTGTAACATAATAGGGGTAAAAGACCCGTTTAGGGGAAACTGGGAGATGAACCCACAAAAGGGGAGTGGTTTGTCAAAAGACAGCAGTGGGAGAGAGGGAGGTTTTGTAGATGATATATTGTAAAGGAGAGTTATAATTTATAAAATTAATTGTTTGATTTTGAATGGCTTGTTTTACTGTATTGATGGTTTTGTGTCCCTCGGCAGTGAGCTGTCGAGGTGAAGTAGGGTGGTTATCACCTTGTAGGGTATCATAGAGAGGTTTTAGGTCATGTTTAGTGAGCTTTAAATAGGGCATAAGCCAATTAATGTCTCTTAGCAATTTTTGGAAGTCATTTAAAGTCTTAAGACCGTCTAGCCGCAAGGTAAGTTTTTGGGAGGAAATGTGACGTCTTTTTATCTGAAATCTAAGGTAGTTATAAGGGTCTTTTAGTTGAACCTTATCAGGGGTAATCTGGAGGCCATGAGATTTAAGTGTCTGTCGAAGGTCAGCATAACAAGTTAAAACCTCACTTTTTAATTGTCTCGTTATAAGGATATCATCTATGTAATGGATAATATATATTTGAGGCCAATTGTCTTGGGTGGATTGGAGTGTCGCGGCTATAAATGACTGGCACAGGGTGGGACTATTGGCCATGTTTTGGGGTAGAACCAGCCACTGAAAGCGCTGTATTGGGGTATAGAAATTGGTCGTTGGAAGGCTAAATGTGAAGCGTTTTTGATCAGCAGGATGTAAGGGAATGGTGAAAAAGCAATCTTTTAAATCAATAATAATCTTGTAATATCTAAGGGGAATGGCTACCGGCGAAGGGAGACCAGGTTGGAAAGTTTTCATGAGTATCATGGTTTTATTAACTGTTTTAAGATCTTGTAAGAGTTTTTATTTTTTTGACTGTTTTTTAATGACAAAAATGGGAGTATTTTAAGGGGAGTGGCTAGGAATAATATGGCCAGTATGAAGCTGTTTTTGTATCAACTGTTGAGCTGTTGACAATTTTTTTTTAGAGAGGGGTCACTGATCGACTCACACTGGATCATCTGAGAGCCAGGTAATCTTTTTAGCATGGGCCGCAGGAGTGTCAATGGCCCCTATGGAAAATGGCCTAGCCCTGTCCGAGGGGGCCGAGGGACAGGCTCAATGGGGTGAGTAAGGTTTGTAGGGTGTTTTTTTAGTTTTGTTTTTGGAATGTATCTATTTTTAAACATCTGTATAGTGACAATTTTATTGGGGCTGGAAATAATTATCTCTATTTGTGATAGTAAGTCTTTTTTTCATAGATTAATAGGTAACCCTGAAATGATATAAGGTTGAATGGTGTCTTGATTACCATCTTGGTCTTTTTAGGTCAGATCTTTGGCACTTTGTTTAGGATTTTTATTCTGACCTATATCTCTGAGATGGGTGAGGGTGTCTTTTAATGGTCATGTCTGAGGCCAATCTTTTTTTTTTATGATAGTTATATCGGCACCAGTGTCAACCAGCCCAGAAAATTGTCTCTCATCTAACCACAAGGTCACGAGAGGCTTTTGTGTTGAAAGTATCTTTGACCAGTAAACATCAGATGAGCCGAATCTCTGGCTGTCTCGGGCGTTGTTTAGAGCCTTATTAGAGGTAGAGAGAAGGGGAAGGAGTAGTAATTGAGTAAATCTTTGGCCTGATTGAATGGTATTAATAACTTTGGGAGAAGAAACCATAACTTTAATTTTTTTAGAGTAGTCATTATCTATCACTTTTGGGTAAACCAACAGCCTATTTATGGTATTATTGTTTTTGTCTATTATGAGGCCAAAAGTCTCTCTAGGTAAGGGTCTAAAGACTCTTGTGGCGAGGGCCTGGACTCTCATTTTTGGGGTCAATATTGTGTGGGTGGTGGCACTGAGGTCTAATTTGGCACTTTTTTTTGTGGCTCTGATGAGGTCTGAAATGGATTGTTGTTTATTGGAGCAAAATTGAGCGCCCCGTAAATTTGTTTGGAGTTGGGGGCCTGGGGCTGGCCCCCTTTTTTGTTTTTTGAATTTGAATCTTTAAGAGGGGGAAGGGGTCGGCCCTGGGCATCAGTTTTGGATCGGCACTCACTCGCCCAATGTCTCTCCCGATTACATCGGGGGCAGGGCCCGGGGGGCGGAGCATTGGGGCCCTGTATTTTAGTGGTCGGGCATTTTTTAGCAAAATGGCCGGTGGCCCCACACCGGAAACACTTATTGTCGACGTGGTGTTGTAAAAATTGTTTGACTGTGAAGCCTTGCATGGCGGCCGCCATGGCAAGGCCCTGTTGGTAGGTGGCCCCAATTTTAGAACAAAGGCGAATGTAGCCGGAAAGGTCAGTTTTTTTTTATAGGGGCGGATAGTGGCCTGACAGGCGGCATTGGCGTTTTTAAAAGCAAGCTGTTTAACAAAATCTGTCTCTGTCTTTGTGTTTTTAAAAATCTGGCCTGTCGCCGTGAGAAGGCGGTGGACAAAGTCTGTAAATGGCTCGTCTGGGTCCTGTCGAATGTTAGTGAGGGAGGCACTCACGTCTCTTTTGGAGGGGAGCTTTTTTTAGGCCCTAGTGGCGGCGGTCTGAATCTGGGCATATAACCCCGTATCAAATTGTATTTGTTGGTCGTTGGCGGCGTAGGCCCCCTCTCTAAGGAGCATGTCAAGCACCCATCTATTTTCCGCCTGAGCATTGTGTCTAGCAGTTTTTTGGCAATTTTTAACATATTTAGATTTTTATAATAAATAATCACCTCTTGTAAGGGTGGCGCGGGCCAGAGTCTGTCAATCAATTGGGGTGAGCCAATTTTTTGTCACCGATTTTAAAATAGCCATGGTGTAAGGTGTAGTGGCCCCATATTGAGCTGTAGCCGTTTTAAAATTTTTAATGACCTTAAAATCAAAACCACTGTGGTGTCTTTACGCCTGTCTCTGTGTGTCAGTAGTTTTAGTTACGGGAAAGGCTTTTGTATTTTTAAGTTTTAGGGATATTTTTGACCCGGATGGCACCCTAGGGGCCGCCCCTCTAACGGGGGGTCGTGGCTTAAGTTTGTCTTTTTTATGGACATTTTTATGGGCTTTGTCTGTTTTTAAGCCTTTAAGCTGGGTAATAAGTTTTTGGTGTTTTTTTTTTAACCTTATCTGTTTTTTTAGAAATTTTATTTTGTCCCGGAGTTTTTTTTGGGGATCAACAACAGGACATGTCAGAGTGGGAGTGTCGGGGCCTGAAGAGATATAAGGAGGGGGATATCTGGAGTCGCCCCACAATGTTTTTTCCGTGGGCTCCTCCGACCCGGAGCCCTCTTGGGGCGGATCTGGGGGCGGAGGCGGGCCACGATAGGCTTGAAGGGAGGGATATAGGGGCGGAACCTTTTGTGAGGGTGGGGCTGTCTTAGAGGCGGTGGCGGAAAGCAAGGAAGCAGGGGTTTGGCGAGGCCCTGTCCTACAGGGCTTGGCAGGGTTTGTGGCCGTTTGGGGTTGGTCCGAAGGGACGTCATGTCTGTCGGGGGCGGGATTGTCGTCACTGTCAAAGGACATCAAGTCTTCTTCTTTGTCTGACAAAGAAGTCGTGGTCTCAACGGGCCTGGGCCCCGGCGCCATATTGGCCCGGGAGACTGTGTCAGAATCACTGGCGGGTGTCAGCCCCTTATCATCTCGGAGAGCTATTTTTCCAGCCTGTATAGCCTGTGTCACCAGTGGATCTCTTGTTTTATGAGAAATAATATCATTAATCAAATTTTAATATGAGAACGCCGCAATAGGGACCTTTCCGGGTCCGCAAGTGGCATAATAATCTTGGAGAGCTTTTTTCACCTTTTTTTATCTCTGTTTGTCAATGGTTTTTTTAGCAGGGAACCAGGGACAGAGATCTTTAATATAATCAAAAAATCTTAACAACTGTTTGACTGTAACCTTTATCTCTCGTGTCTGTAATGTCTTTTTGAGACCTTGTACAAACAATTTGTGTTGACTAATGTCTTGTCTCATAATCGTTGTTTAATTTACCGAGGTGTAAAAGGACGGCAGGTCTACGTCAATTGTAAGTCTCTCTCGTGTCGAGTGTGTTTTTTGTTTTTTAATCTTAATCTTAGGGCCCCTGAGCAGCGTCCTTTACTGGATCCCCCGTTCTCGAGCCCCACGTTGGGCGCCACTTGTCCCGGCCCGCGGGTAAGTCAACGGAGACCCTAGAGGGGGAGCGAGGATGAGAGGGGACAGGGGACACGAGAGATGGAGACAAGACAGGTTTCTGATCAAGTCTCGTTTATTACAAAAGCTGTTACAACATATATACCGTAGGGCTAAAAAAAAAAAACAAAAAAAAAATACTGGGGCTACTTCCTTGTTGTTGGGTAGATTTACAACAGGCCCAAATATGTCCATAAAAGACACTCAAGAGTTCTAGCGGGGGGGCAAGGCCCCCCACATAAAGGAGGCATTGTAAACTCAATTTTACTTTTGTTTTCAAAGTTATTTTTATACTACTTCATATGAAATACTATTATTTTTCATTTTTATGCTCTATCACTGTCATATATTGAGGTATATCTTTCTGACATTATCAAAATCAATTAAAAATTCTCATTAGTCTTGTATATCCTGAGAAAACTTTATTTACTTGCAAATGAATTTATCCTTGAATGTTTCAAATCTTGAATACTTTAAAGAAAAATTTTTGTAGAGAGTATATCTGCATGGAAAAAAATTTTAAATATAAAACTAACAGCTATTCAATTTTTTGGAAGTTTATAAATTTTTACCTCTTCTATCATTTACATAATTTTTCATTTTTAAGAATTTTATATACACATTTTTTCCATTTGTTAGCATGGATTATACATGGTATACATCTTGAGGTTTTATTTTTTGGTGTTTTTGATGGGTGGAAAGCTACATAGCATAGTTATAAACACTGGGGGTCTTTCAGTAAAAGTAGGTAGAACACCAGATCCATATATGCTGGTCATGTGTTATTTATCTAACTTATTCCTCTACTGAATCTTCAGTTTTCTCATATGTACACCATGAGTACTACCAGTATTATCTAATGGAGTTGGCTGAGAGGACAAAGGACGTAGTTCACAGTACTTAGTAGGATCCGGGTTATAGAATGACACTTCACAAGAGTGAACAAGATCGTATTTGTTCTTAACTCCAGGAATGTAGATTTTTAAGATCTGGCTTTCAAATCTTGATAAAGAGAAAAAGAAAAGGTCTTTTTACCCCCTCTTATTTTCTCTACCAATTTCAGCTTTTAAACGTATTATTTTCCTTTTTGTTTTCTTCCTAAGCTTCTTTCAAACTTGAATTACTTTAGTAAGACAATTAAACTGCACACTCTGGTAGCCAAACGTCCGACCCACAGTTTCACTTCCTGCAGACTCAGTTGCCCATGGTCAGTCAAGTTCTGAAAATATGAAATGAACAATTTCAGAAATATACAGTTCATACCTTTACACTGTATATTGTTCTGCACGGAATGATAAAATTTCATTGAAATTTATCATTTCATTCATGAAATGATTTATCATTTCATTTTATCATTTCATTTCATTTCACCCATCTCCATCATAACAGAGAGTGCATCATCCTTTGTTTATTTTATCCACAGTGTGTACATTACCTGTCTGATAGTCACTTCATATAGCAGAGAATAGAAAGAGTAATACAGCATATTAAGATATTTTGAGAGATCACACTCACATAACTTATAGTACAATATATTGTTATGTCTTATTTTGCTTTTAGTTCTTATTAATCTCTTAGTATGCTTAATTTATAAATTAAACATTAATAAAGATCTATGTCTTTTGGAAAAATACATGGTAATCTACTTATTATTTATGTACTGATAGAACGAATTTCTTACTTTTTCTACTCTGTAGGAAATGCCCTGCCTGAGATAGCCTGGCCTGGTGTATAGAGTGGAGCCATAATATTCAAGCTATATTGTTTGATTTTCCTATATCACGCTGTTCCCACATGTCTATTGTGAAGTCTGACCGTCTCTCTCACTGCACCACATCAATATAGGGAAAGTACAGAAGATGATACAACATGGAAAAGAGTCTGGGCTCGTCCTGCAGAGTAACAACAGAACATACTCACTTTCAACCCACCTTCTTACTGTATGGATTGTGAAAGACATAAAATCATTTTAATAATAACATGTTCATCTGTATCCCTGTCCTCTTCTTTGACAATTTAATATATCTTGATATCAACTACATCTACTAGGAATATTTTGTGCTTTAATATTAATCTGTAGAAGTATATCATTGAATATTTTATCTATCTATCTTCCCTACATTTAGTAATTCATAATAGATTTAGTTAAAAAAGGTAGCTATGGAGTTTATTAGCTTTCAGGCATACACTATAAGAAGTTTTTCCTACTTGAAGAAGTAGAAAAATACCAATTGCCATATAACAAGAGATAAACAACAGAGCAATCTAAAATGTTTTAGACTCATCTGAAACAGCAGGGATGTGGCATGAATTGGAGAAAGTGAAAGAAAGAGAGGGAATATATCAACCATGAAGCAAATTTTTAATGTCAGAAATAGATGTTTAAAGACAAGTGCAGGTTAAAGAACATAAGGAAATAGATTGGAAGTACAGGTCAGTAGTAGAATACGTGTCTAACATGTGTGACCCCATGAATCCAATCCCTAGGGAACACAGAGAGAGAGAGAGAGAGAGAGAGAGAGAGAGAGAGAGAGAGAGAGAGGAAGAGATTTCAGTATACAAAAGTAAAAAAGAAATATCTCCATACACTTCCTACTTATTCTTCCAATCTAACATACAGCTTGACCCACCTTACCTCATCCTAGTTAATACCAACTTTAGGAACTTTTCTTTTAAAGCCAAACAGCATTTACTTTAGTTAAAGATGGATGGTTTATACACTAAATGTTTTGCGTGCATAACTGACTGTAAAACCTAAAAGTGAGAAGGGAAAGCCAATATTTTAAGTGTCTCTAAGAGTTGTTATGGATCTAAGATTTAAATGAGTCTTGTGGACATACAATGGAACCTATAAATAAAAGGTGCTCTGAATAATAATAAAAAAGGAAGCTATGTGGTGTGTGGTGTGTGATGTGTGGTGTGGGCTTGGTACTGCAGGTAACTCAGCACAAATGTTACATTGTGGCTACAGCTAACTGAAACCTTAAGTAACAAAGTAGAAGGGACCCCCAGAGTCTTCACCACAGACATTTCTAAACATAGATATAATTTTAAGCAGGTGAAAGATGATGATGGAAACTTGCTTCTATTTCTTATAAAAACAAAGTTCTCTCATTCCTTCGACTGACTTACTCTTCTACCAGTCCATTAAGCACAATGTGCAGTTATTATGATTGTTATTCCAATCACCCACTTCCTTTGTTACAAAATAATTCAGTATGGTTGAATAAATTTACTTCTTAATATTGTTTTGCAAACAATGTTTTGTTTGATTTAAAAAGTTGTCTTATCTTTTTATAAATCAGATCATGTGATGTTCATTCTTCTATATTAATTAACTCAATAAGCTTGACAAATATTTATTTAGTCCCTACTAGGCAGTTAATAAGATATGGTCTTATCTTCAAAACTCTCACGTCCTAGTGGAAACGAAATATGTAAATTAATAAATGCAGTAATTAGATGTAGAAAGTGGGCATGTAAATGAGGAAAGAATGATTTCCTTCTACTTGATTTGGATACACAGAGACAAACGCTAAAGCTGGTGATGTTTTATTTAATCTTTAAGATTAAGAGGTGCTATCCGATAAATCAGATTGAATATTCATTGCAGGCTAAGTGTGAATATATAGGGAAATTTGTTTTCAGACTCCCTTCTGGAATTGTTGTATAATATTAAAGCAAATAAGTCACATAAAATCCAATCAAAATTATTGATTTCATAAACTAGATATTATAACAATTTTGGAATTTTGTTTACATACTTAAAATGAAGTATCGATACATTTCATTAAAGTAAAGGGAGGGGTTAGTGATTATTAATAAAACAAATAGTGCCATCTACTGACTACACAATTCTCTTACAAAAGTTGTCATAAATATCAATGTTATACCACATTACTTTCCAGTGTGATAATTAGTGTTATAGTTATTCATTTGATATTTTGCATTTTCCAAGAATTTTTATTCTTTCAAGTGACCACTTTTAAACCTTTAGTTCAGCTAGCTGAAGTGGAATTTACATGTGCTTAAATCAAATGACTGCCACCTTACAAAATAACTGTCATCCAGAAGTAATTTTTTGAAAGTGTCCCTTTGTGGTAAGAACTATGTAATGTAAAGTAATGTGCCTATATTTTTTCACATAAATATACATAGTCGGCCAAAAAATGTATACACACTTCAGGAAAAGAAAAAATAGTATGATGTTTTTTCAACAGAAGGTGTTACCCTCCTGAGGAAGACCCTAGAGGATGTTGTATATGGCAGAAATCCCACTGCACTGCTGGCCCTTAGAGAAGAAATGGAAAATGCACATGCAGCAATCTCAAGGACCAAGGTGACCCAAGCAGCAGTTCATTGAACTAATAAATGCCTGGAAGCTCATGGCCATCACTTTGAGCACTTCTTGTAATTGAAGAAACCAGCGGTAACTTGTATTAATCTCATGATGTCTCAATAAATTTAGTATTAAGGTATTTATACAAGTTTTTGTTTTCCTAAAGTGTATACATTTTTGGTATACTCTGTTATTGAGAGCTAGAAATTTACTCAAATGAAAGAACAAATGAACTAAAATAATTAAAAACAATTTTCTACTAAGTGATTAAAAAAAAGACAGTGTATAATTTACTTATAAAGGAGAAACTATGAAGTATGTTCTATAATAGGTATGGTAAGTATATTAGAATAAGCTTACATAGCATTTTAATTTAAGTGTAATTTCATAGAGATGGTAGCATTGAGAAGCATTACAAAAGAGCAAAAAAGAAATTTGAGAATAATATTATGTACTATATTTAAATAGATCAATGTTTTTCTTGGGGTGCTTGAGGATAGAACCCGGGGCCTTATACATGCTAGGGAGGCACTCCACCACTGAGGTATAGTCCCATTTGGGATTAAATATTTTAAATCGCAGAGCCAATATTTCCCCATTTTGCTCACTAGCTCCATTTGAAAATTTTGTAAAGCAGAAAACAAAAGGCACTTTTGTGCTCATGTGTAGTATCCAGAGGAATAAACAGCCCTGGAGCCAAGAAGTATCCACAGAGGTATCATCAGCCCAGTGGACAACTTCTAAGTCTATGTCCCTCACCTCAGAGTCCTGGGTGGGGCTCAGGGAAAGTGTTACTCTGCATCTGGCACCCTTTATGTCTGCATCAGCTGCAGCTTCAAGACATTAAGTCTGAAGATCAGACCAAAGTACAAAATGCTGACTTCTTCTGGTGGAAACTATGCCCTGAATTCTCTCCTTGAACACAATTTCCTTAAACCATTGCTTGCTCTTCAAAATTGATGGAAATTATATGAAAGCACAATATCAAAATCAAATTAGTCATAAATTTTAATCTTATTCTTTTGTTAACTCATTTAATAGAGTTCTTCAAAGAAGTATGATTTTGCATAATCTATTCATTTGTATATACTGTTTTATTTGAGTTAGAAAAATTTTGCTTCAAAACACCCCACATTTCTAGGTTTATGCTTCATCAGAAAGGATATATGCTGTATAGGGATAGCACAATTACTAGAGAGTTGTAAGAACAAGGTAGGTTAAATTTACACCTGCAGGCTCTCTACCGAGGAAAGATTGTCAATATCAACTTGCACTTCACTTACATTTTCGTAATTTGAAGGTAAGGAACTGGTGGGAAGCTAATGACAAATAACATTAATTTTGAACAGCAAAACCTTCTTTTTCCATAAATTAGACATGTACTGAAACATAGCTTAACCTCTTCTATAAATCAGAATGATGTACAAGCAAACAACTGCTAGAAAGTTTGTAGCCTTATATCATCTGTTTTAATGGAGGCAAGATTCACATCAGGTACGAAAGAGTAGTATGATATGCTTTTCTTTTATCTACACATTTATTAGTTCATACTGGTTATGTAGATTAATAGGTTTCATTTTGACAGATTTGTACAGTACATACACATAACATTTTAATCATTCTCTGAATCAATTCTTTTCCTCTAGTTTCACATAGGGAGTATTTACAATTAATTTTATTCCTTTTAAAATTGAAGTGATATAATCTTGATTAACACATTTTCCCACATGCCTTGGCTAGTTTGGTCTCATTTGTTCAAAATATTTAATAAAATTATTCTACAAGATAAAAAAATTTACCCTAATTTTAGTCCTGTGATAAGCTGAATAATGGCTAATAGCAGTTCACAATTCCTGGAAGCTCTAAATATTACCTTATATAGAAAATAAACATATATGTGATAAAATTAAGAGTTTAACATGGGGACAGTAACTTGATTTGGATAGGTAGATTTTAAGTGTGATCATAGTGTCCTTAAAGGAGTGAGGTAGAAGAGACACACACAGAGGAGAAGGTCACATGAAGGAGGAGTGGACGAAGATTTGAAGGTGCTCTCTGGAAGGCTAGAGCTGAGTGGGCACTGCCAAGGGAGGTGTGCAGAGCAGAAAGAGGCTAACTCCTGGATTTACCCCCAAGTATACTGTTTCAGACTGTGGTCTTCCAAAATAAGAGGACATATTTCTGTTACTTTAAGCCACTGATTTGGGGGCAATGTGTTATAGCAAGCACAGAAAATATACACTCCATGTGACTTTTCCCTTCTAATGCAGGTTTCTCTTCCATAATAATAAATATCATTTTAGTAGCTTTGGTATTATTTGGACCAGGTTAAGCCTTCTACAAAAAGTCTCAATTCATTCGTTTGTTTTCTCCATAAATAATATTTATCTTCTCCCTCCTTGTTCTAACAAAATGGACCACTTAATACGTGAAAGTATTTTAGGCCTGAGCACTGGCTGTTTCTTCTGACTGGAATCAGTCATATTATGTTTATTTTATATTATCATTCTGCTCCCTCTTCTATGTAAGCTTCAAAAGGAATAAAATTTTATCTTTGTTTCACTAATGTATTTCCTATGCATAGAACAATATTTAGCAAATATTACATATTTAATAAATTTTTTTCTTGAAATAAAAGTTTTTTAGAAAAACATGTAAAAGCACCTTTGATATGCATTTCCATAATGGCTAAAAATATTGAATATTTTTGCATAAATTTATTGGCCATTTGTACCTCTGTTGAAAAATGTCTAGTACATTAGCCATTTTTTGAATAGGTTATTTGTTTTGCAGTGGTTCATTTTTTCAAGTTCTTCATATAACTTAAATAGCAATTGTCTATCAAAAGAGTAGTTCAGAAAAGTTTTCTCCCATTCTCTAGGCTCTCTTTTCACTCTGCTGTTAGTTTTCTTCACTAAGCTTTTTAATTTGATGTAATTTCATTTATTGATTCTTGATAGTATTTCCTGTGCTCGTAGAGTTCTGTTGGGGAAGTCTTTGCCTATTACTTCAAGTGTTTCCCTTATGTTACCTCCCCACAGCTTCAAAAATCTATTGTAATAAGGTAGAGATGTCAAAAGTCTAAATTACCCTGAATCTTATTTATCTGTCAGTTCAAAGTGACATATTGTCAAATTGTCTTGTGTTTATTTTGATTTCTGTTCGGTGTCAGCTAAAGGCTCAGTCTTTATTGATAGTGCGACATAACATGAAATACTCATAGATATGTTGCTGGTCTAACTTTCTGGTTATCAGCTTTTCTATTTACTTTAGTCCTAAATGGTTCTCCAGGAAAAACTCTCTCTTGAGCAAAGGTAGGCTGGCAGAAATATAAGGGATTGAGCTTTATAACAATGTTGGGTCATAAAAACTGCCATAGGCCTGTCAGGCAAATCCCCAAATAGCAACTCAAAAATCAGTGGCTCTAAAGAAAAAAATATTTGAGCATTTTCCACACAAATTGGATAACATCTTTAGAGAGGTAAATTTCTTTGTGGACACTTAGTTGAAATTTTCCCTAATGAATTAATAAGAAACCTCAAGAGAAATTTTTGTTTTTTTATGCTAAGGGGATGAAGTACTGAAAGATTGAGTCTGCTAGGTTTAAAAATAATTACTACTATGATGAATAAAATTGGGAAGCTCTACTCTGTAAAAACGTAACTCAGGAAGACCCATACTCTGAAGAGGAGCACGTCAGCATAAAGGCATGCAGGAGAGCAGCACTTTACACAGATTGCTGAGGATAGAGGGCTGCAGCAAGTGTCAAGTGGTACCTGAGTGACACAGGCAACATGGCAGGGAAAGACAGTGTCCCTAGCATGGTGGGCAGAGCCATGCAGATATACATAACACAGAGCATTTTTCTGATACCATTCTGACTAATAACCATGCTTTTTTGTATTTTCCAGAATGACTGAAAACTACATTTTACATTTGATTAAAAATTGTTTTAACGTGGTAAACTTAGACATGTGTTTTCTTTTATTCTTTAGAACGGCATTTTAATAATAAATAGATCTGATTAAAAGGAATTGTATTACTTTTTCAGAGGAATGGTGCAATTATTCAAATTATACATTAATACCATGGTCACAGGTTTTGAATATTATTTTTTCAAGAGGTGAGAAATTTATCACCCAATTCTATTTCAAAAAGGTGTGTTTTAACCTAAATATTTGAATTTAATGGTTAAAAAGGATTCTCTTAGGGAAAGTTAGAGCCCATAGAATTTCACACATGATCAATGAGGAAATGAGAGTATCTCTAAAAACCTTGAAAATATAAAACTCTTTAGTTGAAACTAAATCTGAGACATTTAAATAACCAGCAAGACATTTACATTTGGAGAGAAATTTCTAATAGAAAATGTGATATACACATAATCATATGAAACCAAAGATTACAGAAAAAACAAAGGTCTCATGGTCAAAATTTCTATTTGGATCAAAGGTTCCAAATATATAGTTTAAACTGCTTTCTTTTGATATAACAAAATACTTGAAATTGGGCAATTTACACAAACAAGAAATGTATTTGGCTCACAATTTTAGAGGTCCAGAAACATGTCCTCTGCTCTTCTCTGGTGACTGTCCCAGACTGCATCACAACCTTACATTTGTCATCATAGGATGAAGAAGCAGAGAAAGGAGAGAGGAGAGAGAAAGAGGAAAGAGGAGAGATAAAATAGTAAGACAGGAGATTTGTGAGATTCTGAGTGAGGCTGACTCTTATAACAACTGACATGAAAACTAATATAGTCTCTAAGTCCAGGATTAACCTCTTCCAAGGAAAACACCCCCAGTGACCTAATGATCTCACATTAGACCCTACATTTTAAGGGTTCTGCCACCTCTGCTATCTCCATGCTAGTGCCTGGGCTTACAGTACATAAGACTTTGGGGGAAAACACTCAACAAATATTCAAATCATACCAGTATGGGTGTGCAGAATGGTAATTCTCCAAAGGCAACTTATCAAATCACTGACACAATCTAGAATTATATTTCAGGATGAACGAATATTAATTACTCAGAGAAAATATTAATACATTTTGTTGACTATATGCATTTATTCTCAAAACTAATAGTTGATAACAGTCTTACTGAATGTTACATGTCAAACTGAACTTATTCAAGAATCAGTCATTGCATAATCCCCTGTATATATAAACACGAACATTCAGCATCCTCGGCTGCTAAGGGTTTGGTTGAAAAAAGAAAAATTAATTAACATCAGAATAGCATTGGATTTAGAGAAATTCTATTGCTGCATTCCTTTTGTTTCAAATTTTTTCTAAATCATAAGTGACTTTGTCGTTTCTTATATGTGGTTTTCCTTTCTTTTATAGAAAGTACTATTACATAAGGATGAATGTTTTGCAAAAAGGGAACAATCCAGGTGTAATGATCAAAATGTCAAAAACATGTAAAGTAGGAAGGCACATACGGTAAAAGTATACATTAGGATGCGATATCACACTGGTCCAGGCAAGAGGTGATGAATCGTAGGTAGACATTTATGAGTAGAGACAATGAAATCAACAGAGATGTTTTTAAAAGATTATTTAGCCTATAAAATAATGGTATGTGTCTGAGCACACATTCTCTTTTGGTTCAATATACTACTGTTTGCAAAGTGGAGGATTTGTATGTTTGGTATATGACTCAATATATGACTCAAAATATGACTCAATGAAAAGCCTTATCTACATAATAGAGATTTATTATGCATATAGGAGGTGGAAGACCCTGCAACAGCCAATGGAAGACCAAGTAGAGGTGTAGCCCATCATATTCCCAGAATGCATAAGCAAATGGCAATCGGTTACATACCAGGGAGTATGTCACAAATAAAATGAAAGTGTAGTTAGGATTTGCAAGTAGGCCTTCTAAATATATTCTGAAATACAAAGATGAAGAAATTTGAAGTAGTAGTGAGTTCAGCTTTTCAAGAATATAATTATACATTTAGGCATAGTGTTGCATGCAGGTCACTCTAGCATTCTGAGAGGCTGAGGTAGGAGGAGCTCAAGTCCCAGAAAAATCAGACCAACTTAGTGACTCAATGAGACACTGTCTCAAAGAAAATAAATAAATAAAACCCAGGGGTATAGGTCAGGGCAAAAACCCAGGATTCAATCCCCAGTTCCTCCCTGCCTACAAAAAGGAATATAATGAAGGATTAGGTAAAAAGATGAATCATATTGAACCACTCATAAAATTTGAGGTTTCCAGAACTCCCTAGAAAGATAAAAAAAGAGAATGAACTAAAAGCTAACCACTAGGAATACGTCATGGACTTAACTTGGAGAGAAGATGTAGAACTTTTTTCTCTTGGTCAAAGACTGTTGAAGTTCATTTCTTAATGATAAATAAAAAAGTCATTAGCCCAGGACTTCTTATAATTCTATAATTCTTACAATTCTGTAACTAATCTCTACATTTTGTCAGATGGAAGATATTCAAATCAGATTAATAGAGTTATTTTTTAAACATTCTGATTAAATATATTTTAGCTCGAATTGATGCACAGCAACTTATAATTGTACATATTGTTTTAACATGCAAAAATTATATATGTATACATTGCAGAAATGTTTTTAATATTTGGGGTTCAAAGATGTTGGCACGTGTATTTATTTAAAATGTAGATTCTAGGATCCTTTCTTTTGTGCAATAATTCATTTGAGGTAGATTCCAGAAAGCATTTCAGAGAAAAATCTCAGTTGATACAAATACATGTTATTTTGGGCCACTTTTTGATAAAAAAATAAAAGTCAAAGAAAGTTTTCAACTAAAACTACCATTAAATTGTCTATCTCTGGAAGTGGACAAGTTTCAGTCCCCCTCAAACCAATAATATTTTAAGAAATTTGTGACTAATACCTACTGACCACTTTTCTTCTCATATTTGCCAAAATTGGCTGACAAACACAGGACATCTATCATAACAACCCCCCAAATCATGACAACAAATGACTATAATCGCTGTATTCTTCATAGGAAATTAAGATATTTTCTTATATATGATCAGCATAGTCCATATAAGTCAGTCTCAATATCTGAAACAGCTGCCATGTTAATACTCAGTAATAAAATGGATCTCTGCCATGTAGGAAATGCTAATGAGCAAGAGTGAACCACTACTTTATTTATGAATGTATTTTTTTCAGTTATGAAAATTAAACACAGGGCTTTCTGCATGTTAGTCAATGATGTAATGCTAAGTTTCACCTCAGCTGTGAATAATTGTTCTTAATTATAGAAACAAGAGTCCTGTAAATACTCTGTCCTAATATTGAACAGTAAAATTCTTTGATACCACTTGATATGACAGTACAGATATGTGGCATATTATCAGTAACTACGTCAGACCTGGGAGAGATCAGCTCTGCTAATCCACCAATGAATGTAGTTCTCATGGAATTTCATATTGATGAAAGATATAAAATAATACTATACTTTTAATAAATAATTTATTAATAGATAATTTGTATTTCCACCAGAATTTAGCATATAGAGGAAAATATTTTCTAAAAGAATATCTTCCTATTTGATTGGAAATATTTTATTGTTTTGAAATATGAATTGTGAAGAAATTTTCAAGTGACCCTAACAAGCAAAGCTGTAGTTATGATATTCTACTGTGGTTATTTTTAGTAGAAACACATAATTGCAAAACTACTTACATAATAAAATCTAGGTAGCTATATAAAATATCTAGAAAATTTTATTTTTAAATAGGCTGTTTTGGCAACTTGGTAATTGGCAATTTGGTTCCAAAAGATATTGTTTAATATTGTTTTTTCATATATAAATGCTTTACAGTTCATTTTTCTCAAGTCATCATCAACAAAGAAAGCATGTGAAATATGAGAAGTAATATGAAATGAATGTATAATTTTTATCTAAGATAATTAATAATATAAAACCAAACAATGAGTCATATTTTAAGATAACTATGCTTCAGAATACAATTATGCTTCAGAATACAATTATGCTTGGACTCTTTTAGGGAATCAAAAATTAAAGTTCAATGTATCTGTATGGTTGCATATGTATCTGTATGGTTGCAATGTATCTGTATGGTTGCATATAAATGGATTTCATCAGTAAGGAATAAAACAATACATATTTGAATGCTTCTGCCAATGCAAAATTCCACAGCTCTCATATTTTAAAATGGATCTACAATCTAGGTAAGTCCAGATAGGTCAGTATTGGACAAATGCTTTTGAAAGCTTGTGTGGTTTCTAAAGCACATGCTGCACCGGTTAATAGCATTGACTTGCATATCTGCTCTTGACATATGACATTTTTCATATATCCATGCTTTATGTAGCCTGTATGTGCAGCTTATAGTCTAGTCATTTCTAAACAAGAGAAAGCAAAAATTCTGTCATTGAATGAGTTTTATTTTGATTCTTGAGACAAAGAAAAATGCAAGAATATTGAAATTTGAAAAGAATCAGATGCCATCAAATAATGCATTGACCTGGCCTGAGGATTTAGCTCAGTGGCACTGCTCCTGAACCCCAAGGGTAAAGTCCTACGATCAATCCCCAAAACCAAAAAAAAAAAAAAAGTGCATGTACCTCAGTTCTCCAAATAGGCGATGCTTTCTAAAAGAATGATATCTTTCTACTGTTACTGACCTTTTGGGTTGTTCAGGTTTAAACATGAATTTTCCAATAATATTTTGGAGAATGGTCTCATTTAAAAGACATTTATGTATTTTACTTTTAAGATGGTAGAAATTTTCAGAGATTTTCAGGCTGATATCAATCATATTCAATTTGGCATGAGTCATGTAGAGCTATAGCTTTAGGAAGATTAGCTGGGTTGATAGTCATGGTGAAAAATTAGACTACTGCATATGTTGTGTTGCTTTAAGACAATAGACTAAGAATTCTTCAGTTTAGAGCAGCAAGAATCTGCAGAGGAATTGTTCTTAAATCACACATTGCCTTTACGAAAAAAAATGTGGCGACTGTACATGGCTTTGCCTTCACGCATGTCTTCTCACAGATGAGAGGACTTCCTTCCAATCAAGAAAATTTCTAGTCTGATTCATTCTAAGAGTGACTCTGAAGTAAAAGTTTAAAAACTAATCCAACATCAAAAGCTAAAAGACTCCAGAAGAAAAAATAAGATAAATCACTGGAAATGGGGAAAAGAACCAGAAAGATGGGCAAAGGGTACAGAGAAGAGAGTAAAGGGATTGAAAATGATGAAGATACATTATATGAACATATCCCCCAAATGAAATATCACTATTTTGTAGCACTAACACGCACAAATAAGAAACAAAAGTGTAACCCAGACAAACTGTTATTAGATTTAAAATGTTAGCAAGTTGAATCACGAGGAAGCTTAGATTAAGCTCCTAAAAAGTAAATAGTTACAAGTGGACTATGGTAAATGGAAAAATGACAAATTTCCATTAACTTTAGATCATGAGTCATAAAACAATACTAATCATCCTTTTATTTGATTTGCAGATCAGCTGTTGTATTTTATAGGCATTAAAAATTTCTCCAAGGATTTCCATATGTTTGCTTTCATACTTACTCCCTGAAATAAATTTATTCATCATTTCATGACTTATTTTCTATGTTGAGTTTTACTAAAAATAAGAGCTAATAACCTTAGAATCTTTCTAGAGCCATGTGGACTTCAAGGAAATATAGAATGACAAGAAAAATGAAAGAATATTAGAAAGACAAAAAGGAAGACAAAAGGAAAAGAGCGATGTAGGAAGACAAAGAGGAAAAGGTTTTCATTGAGGAAGTAAAACTCATGTAAATGGTAAAGGGAAAAGTTTACAAAGAAAGCATCAAAGAAAAAAACTCATACTTCACATTTTTATACGGAGGATAAACTTTACTATGTGTATCATTCCAGATGTACATATATTTTTTCTGTATGTCAGTTTCCTTTACGTTTTTAGATTTTCCTTTATATTTTTAAGTGTGTATATGTTGATTTTTCTTACATAATTTTAAATGTAGCAGTTAATTTTCAAACTGTGGTATTACAAGAAAGAAAAAAGATTCATAATTATAGGGCAAAAGTTGTCACACATAATAGAAACTATTCACTAGTAAATGATGAGAAGAATTAAACAGTTCTGAAATGAGGTTATCAGTGGCAAAATGGGACTTAGTAAAATAAATCATCCATGGTATTAATCAGTCTGTCATTGCCAGGGGAGAGATTTAATTTGTTCATGATTCAGAGGATCAGTCAGTTCTGGTCACCAAGCTCCAAGGTAGGGACATCCTGGTGGAAGAGCATAGTGGAGGGAAGCTGATCAACTCTCTGTAGCCAAGAAGCAGAAAGAAAAGTGAGTGGCTAGGGACAAAGATACACCCTTCCAAGCCATACTCTCAGGGGCCCACCTCCTTTGACCAGGTCCCAGCTCCTAGCAGCACCAGCACATTCATTAGTAGATAAGTATAGTGCTCTGTGAGCCAATCACCTTCCAAAAAATCTACCTGCGAGCACATGGAACTTTTCTGAGACAGTCTAGATCTAAACCATAGCATTCTTCTCCAGGTCCTCCAAAAGCTCATGTCCATCTGATAATGTAACATAGATTTAGTCTAACTACCAGTGGAATCCCTACTCCCAACTGGAACTTCCTGAGCCTGGCCTTTACTTTCTACATCCCTAATATCAGCATTCTGTTCTGAGTTCGGAGGAGACTCTTCCATCAGGCTCTGCTTACAGAGTCCTAACTTCTGTAGCTGCATCACCAAAGCTTTCCAAATTCTTCCCACAAGTTCCAAAGACTTCTGATGCACAGAGTCCAGTAGAGTCAAAGCAACAACCCCACTTCTCTGGTACCAGTTTTCTTTATTAGTTACCTTCTTGTTGCTGAGACAGAATACACAACTTAAAGGAGGGGAGTTTAATTTGGTTCACAGTTGGGATTCAGTCCTGATCAATCAGGTCCAAAATAGGAACAGCACAGTGGAGAAAAGCTACTTACTTAATGGCAACCAGAAAGTCAAGAGTGGAGGGGGGAGCAAGAGAAAAAATACTGTACTCTTTCAAGTCATGGCCCCACTGGCCACCTCTTCTGACTTTGTATTAATCCACAAAAAAGTATCCCCATGAACCAATCTCCTTCAAAAATCCCACCTCTGAACACAGGAGCTAAACACTTGATCTAATCCTTAACGTCTACTACTTAAATAAACTGATACTCTTTATATATACACAATTTTATGCTCAATTATTAAAATTGGTAGAAAGTATGAAAAATTAATTTTTGTAAAATATGTATAAATAGGCATGCATGAAAATTATTTACAATGCTGCAAATCAGAGTCATATTTATCACATTGTTGCCATATTTATTAACAGGGTGAAACCAAAGAGAAAAATTACATTATATTTAATAAGTACAAAAATACTGTTTTCTAATATGAAGCCTGGTCAGTGAATTCAGTGTACCCAGAATAAACTCAGATAAGTGTTGTTCTGAAACTGAAGGACAAGGAATACATATTCATTCTAATATCTTTATAGTTGCTAGAGCTAACGGAGACTTTAGTATGATCAGACATCCCTAGGTCACTTTGAGTCGTAGCTTTAATTATGTCTTTTAAATACAACATATAAAGCCATCTAGCAATAACAGTCACTAACCTGTTATTAACATCAAAGGTAGACTTTCATGTGGTCCATTGCTTAAGCATGGACACTATGTTTCAGCTATGAATTAATCATATATTGATAAAACTATCTGCTCTTATTTGATTCTTCCGGACCAAATTTTCACACAAAGGTGCCTTTGTCTGTGAAAATAAGCTGAAATTATTAGGTACAAAACAGAAAACACTCCCAAGCAAAATAGTAAGACATACAGTAACATTATTTACATAATTGACAATTGTTCTGTAACATAATAAGGAACATCAAACAAGACTGTATTACCTTTGTGTGCAGAGGCTCAATTTGTCTAATTATAGAGAAGATAATTTGTGCATGTATTTAACTAAAGAGATATAATAAGCCTTATATATTATAATTCCTCCTAGGAAGAGCACTTTATTTTTTGGAAGGAAGAGATTGGTAAAGTGCTAGGACAAGCAGCTCAATGAGGAATTAATTACCGAGGGCCTTAAAAGGAATCTATTAAAATATTGCATGAAACAAAAGGAAGGATTTTATATCTTTTCTCCTATAAGAAGTCAAGAGAAAGGAAGGGGATGTGGGAGGGTACAACCCAAATTCCTTATTTGTATTTAATTGACCGTAGAGGAGCCTCAGGTTCTAATGCCTTAGAGAGAGCTTGATTTTGCTTGAGGAAAATGGGTAAAAATATTTCTAGGACCCTGAGAATTATAAAGCTAACCTGGTTTCTTGTAATGCTATCCACAGGTACCATGAGTGAGAAATTTAAGGCTGTAAAATTTACATATATTTCAATTGCCTTACTTTCTGACCTTTATGCTGATAATCCTATACTGATTCCTTTACTATATTGAACTGTATTATATTACTGATATTCTGGGGGGTTTTTTGGGGGGGGGGTTGTTTTGTTTTGTTTTGTACTGGGAATTCAACTCAGGACCTTGTGCTTGCAAGGCAGGCGGTAGAACCACTGAGCTAAATCCCTGGCCCCTGATATTCTGGTTTTTAACACACCTGACCTCTCTCTAAATTTGTTGAAAAAATAAATTGATTAAATCCTAAATCTTTGCCATTGCTCAAGAAATATCACAATCTAATATGACTATTATTTCAAAATCTACTAGTTAATAAATTGATATTCTAAACATGGTAGCATTATTGTTACATAGTGTACTAGTTCTTTACAAATGTGGTTAATTCTATTTAAAATACATCCTGTACTCCTTGAGTTTTACATTTTTTTCAAAGTCCACTGCTATTATCTTTGTCTCATCATAAAAAACATATTCTTCTTAGTTATTTTGCCATGTGGTTGTTCTGAACCTAAAGATACATGTGAAACTCAACTTTTCTCATATCGACCTTACAATTTTCTTAGTTCATTGTTGCTTTTCATGACTCTTTCTCAGAGCAAATGGCATTGGCTTCTATAGGACCAAGACACAGTCTCAAATAACTGCACAGTTGGAATAAGCAATAATGAAAACTACAAATGGCTTATATAGCTAGAATAATTTCTTGTTGGAACTCTATTTTAATATACTTTGTCACATTGAAACAAAATTACTTTTACATGATACATTATTACATGAAAAAATTGAAGAAATTATAGTTCTATAACAATTATGAATAGATTTGAGTAGCATACATAGATCAAACAATTTTTCTTTGACTTACAATGAATATCAGCATTTCAGAAGCTTTATGCAGCATTTTATCTTTTTAGAAACTAAACAAAACCCTGAGTCAGAAAGAAAATTGAAAATTAAACTGTTAATGATTACAGTTATAGGACAAATTCTCATGCTATCGATTTATTCAAGATGTGGTTGAGTTTTCTTCCTTCAAGTAAAAAATAAACCAAGAAATTGATAAATTTGTAATATAACATATATATTAGGTGATTAATGACTGCAGTAATGAATCAAAAATTCAATTTTTTTTCTTTAAATTCTTTTATTGGTACACTTTAGGTATACAATACATTTACATTTATCACTGGGAACTTGCACTTTATATGATGTATCTTGGTTCTTCTTTTTTTTCCTCCATTCCCAGCCCTCTCTTCACTCCCTCCACCCTTCCCTATTTACAAAGACTTTGTTTCCATTTTTTCCATTTCTCATAATTTTTCTTTTCCCTTCTTTCCTTTCCCCTACCCCTCCCACTTCCCCTACCCCTTTGGATCTTTTCTTCCTATTTTACATTATCAATTATTCATTTTGATCATTGGTACATTTTAGGTATACAATATAATGACATTCATCATTGGAAATTTGCACTTTTACAAAATCTCTCCTGGTTCTTATTTTTTTCCCTTCTCCTGCCCTCCCTTCAACACCTCCATCCCTCCCAAATGTTTTATGTTTAATTTCTAGAAAAATTCTACATACATTCTTTGAATATCTGCTTAGTATTGCACTTCAGTGTGTCAGAGACAAATAACAGAATTCATATTATCAAATTCCATCAATGTTAGAAAAATAATTCAATAAGATGGTACAATAACATGTATGAAAAGACTGAGTTCAAATAGAAAATATTGTGGTGGATCAGCAGGGCCATACTTGGAACATAAAAAGCCAGAGAAATTACAAGAGCTTAATTATTGTTGAGGCTGAGGGAACTGTAGGGGAAAGGCATACATTTATATATTTGGAAGAGAAAAGTCATCCAGAGTATGAAACAAGGAAATTTCTGCGATGATAATGATTTGATGACCTTTGTTGTACACTTACACTATACTTGGAACATAGCTAAATCCTTACCATCTACGTTATTCATTGCTCACAAACTTTGCAACCTAGGACTTCTGCTCTCCATGTTACAGTTCCTTATCCCTCAGAAAGAGAATGAATACAAATGTATCTAACTCAATGGCCAAGCTTTTAACAGCACATGAACAACGTAAGCAGGGAAATGGGGGACTTGGCTTTATCATGCCTGGCAATACATGTCAAAGAAAAACTGGACTGAGTGTTATTATTGTGGTCTCAGACAGAAAGAGCACTAATATTATGATAGAAATCTATGCTAGTAGGGGAGAAAGAGAGAGATGCGTGAGTCTGGCACATGGCAGTGAGGTTGTGCAATATTAACATCATCCCTCTTTCCGGCTTCTAAAATGCTTTCTGTAAACATTTTGTTTACTGAGACCAACATTACCTCTTAGAGAAAGATGTTAGGACAACATTGAAAGAAAGCTTACAAATGAAAAAAAATAGGGACTAGAAAAATGATATATTTCTAAGAGAGTTGGTCATAGTATTTTAATCACTAATTCAGCTCAATGCATAACATCCAACATCAAAAAATATATTACTACTAAATAATTTTCACTAATGAAAACTAGGAAGAAATTGCTTAGGGGAATAATTAAATATTAGTGGTAAGGAGAAATGAAAGGTGTCCCAAAAATTATATCTCAAAGCATTATAAAATCAGTTATCATTATTTTAGTTCATTCATTCTTCCATTTATTCAAATATATTTAAATATTATTCATATATATATGCAAATGGGTGCATATATCCTATTCTGCACTGAGTGTTGGACTGAGCAATAGGAAAACAGATTTCAAAAGCACTGCATCCCCCATTTATGTGGTACTGCAGAGAATAATGAAATGAGCCTTTCTGCCTATTCATTCTAGCCCTTCATTCAATCAGATACAGAGCTTTTTCAATATTCCCAATATTTTTTAAAAATAAAAAAATTAGGAAAATGAGTTGACTTTAAATTCAATTTCTCAAAATGAAATAATAAAGCAAGAATCAATGTTTTGTTTTTTTTGCATTGAAGATAATTAAGTATATTTAATATCTTTTCTAAGCATTGCATTAAAGAGAGCACTGTCCCAGAAGAAGCATATTTTAGCCATTATTAAGCACTAGTGTGGGAATATAACAAATTGTATATATCAGTATCACTTATATAGATGTATTCATAAGATGAAAACATGTACATCAGTATTTATTTTCACAATAGGCTGCTTTAAATATTTAGTATTATAGAAGCTTTGTGAGACATCCTTAGATTGTGTAACATTCTCCTTTCCCCAACTCATTTTCCTCTCTTATGTACTGGGTAAGGCTATTGCTCACATTATCTCAAAGACATACAGTGGTTAACCTACTCAAGTATAATTCAAGCCTAGAAGGCTTAAAATACATGTCTAAGGTGGGCGTAGTAGCACCACCTATAATCCCACTACTCTGGAAGCCTGAGGCAAGAGTATCTCAGGTTCATGCAGTCAAAATAGTGAGACCCTGTCTCAAAACAAACAAGAAAAAGCAGAGGATATAGCTCCCTGTGAGGGCCCTGGGTTCAATTCACACTGCTGCCAGAAAGAAAGAAAGAAAGAAAGAAAGAAAGAAAGAAAGAAAGACCATATTATAAATATAATTAAAGAGACATTTAGCTTCACATAGAATATCCAAAATATTATTGTCAACAGAAACATTTTTAATACCACTCCCCTCATCAATTCCCCAATTTATGCCACTAGATTAAAAAAAATCACATCCTTAACACTTGGCTTTAAATTATTTTGTCAGTCTGAAACTGTTCCATTATATATTCCCCTTATTGGCCAAATATTCTGTACTTTCCTTTAGAGATATTTTAGGTTATCTTCAAAACAAAAGATAAAAACATAAAAATATATTTTCTACCTTGTGAAGGAGACACTGTCCTAAAGGGTGCAGCACACGACACTTTCAAGAGATTTGATTTCCTGAATTCAAGGCTTATGCCTTAAGATTTCTGCAGGGTTTGCTTATATGTGGGTGACTGAAAGTCAACGTGAAGCCATTTACCTCAGTCACAGAAATTACCCTTCAAAAATACCACCAATAGTAAGATATTTTGGGGCACATGATAGTTTATCCTTATATAACTGAATGAAATGAGATAATTACATAAAAATAACAGATTATACATTGACGGAGATGGCGACTTTCATTGTAATGAAACTATATACTACAATAAACAAACAGATAAAATGGTCATTTTTTATTACCATTTGTAGGGACTGCATTATCAGCTACTTCTAGGAAATCTTGGATATATAAAGGTAAAAACTAAAAATGAGGAAAAAAGTGTGTTCATTTAAACTTTTGAACTAGTCTCTCTGACCATTTGCCTTCAAACAAACTGAAGTTATTATATTACATATCTAAGGCAAATATATTTAATAATATGTCTTTCAAATTTCATCAAATCGAGTTTAAAAGTTTTATATCCAAAGTTTCCTAATGGTGATATGAGGTTCATTATTGAAAATAGAAAATTCTGAGTCAACAGATTTTTTTTCCTTAAATTCTTTTATTGGTACATTTTAGGTATACAATACATTTGCATTTATCACTGGGAACTTGTACCTTTACATGTTGTATTTTGGTTCTTATTTTCTCTCCATTCCCCTGCCCTCCCTTCAACCCCTCCACCCTTCCCTATTTACAAATCTTTATTTCCATTTTTTCCTTTTCTCATGTTTTTTCCTTTCCCTTCTTTCCTTTCTCCTACCCCACCCCCCACTTCCCCTATCCCTTTGGACCTTTTCTTCCTATTTCACATTATCAATTATTCATTTTAATCTTTATTTACACTTTCAGTTTCTCACACCAGAGAAACTATTCAATATTTACATGTGTGTCCTATTTATTTCTCTTAAGAATGTGTCTTCAATATGCATCCATTTAGCTATAAATGTCTCTAGTTTCTCATTCTTTATGGCTGAGTAGCACTCCATTTTACAAAAAAAAAAAAAAAAAAAAAAAAAAACACACATCTTCTTTATCCAATCTCCAGTTGATGGGCACTTGGGCTGTTTCCAAGCTTGAGCTATCACAAACTGTGCCACTATAAACATGGGTGCACATATATCGCTGTGGTATGATTCTTTTAATTCTTTTGGGGTGATACCCAGCAGCGGAATAGCTGGGCCAAATGGGACCTCTAGTCCTAGTCCTTTGGGGTATCGCCATACTGATTTCCACAGTGGTTGCACCAGTCTACATTCTCACCAACAGTGGAGAAGTGTTCCTTTTTCCCCACAGCCCAGCCAACATTTGTTATTGGTTGATTTCTTGATAGCAGCCATTCTTTCTGGGGTGAGGTGGAATCTTAGTGTTGTTTTCATCTGCATCTCTCAAATGACCAATGATAGATAGATTTTTTAATGTCAATAGATTTTTTAATCCATCTACTTATGGAAGTTTCATAGTCCTCTCATAGCAGAATAATGATTTTTTTTGTAAAATGCATAAATATTAACTGATTTTTCCATTGTTACTTTCATCACTTACACCACTGCAAATAAATGGAATGCTTTTCTGAAAACAGAATGAATTTGGAAAAGTATGAATGAATTCCAAAATGATTTTCAAACTTCTTTTTCTCCTTAATTCTTCTAATAATATGTTCTATTTCTAGGAAGGTATTAAAGTTCCCAGTTTGGAGCACAATATTTCAGTGTGTCAGTGTTACATCTCTGAATGTTGTATATGTAAGAACTCACAATCCACAATGGAAAAATTAATTTAATTCTGATAATGCAGCATCTGATAGTATCCAGCCATTCCCTTATTAGACTTTATTTATGTTACTATTTAACAAATACATTATATCTTGGTTTAACTTTCTAAGATGCAGTTGAACCACTTGACAAAAGGATGCTGAAAAACTGATTTAAATTGTAAATATCTGTTCATAGAGTTTAAGGAAACAGATTAAAGATAAAAGAACTTTATAACAGTAGTGAAGTGAATGAAAGCTAAATATATGATTTCTATGTTGTTTTTCTATTTCTGAGGTTTTCTCTTTACACAATTTATGCCATACAATTTTATGACTTTATTTAATAAACTATTGGCTTTGGCAATATGTAAATTGTTCGATACACAATATTGTTTATCCACAAAACAGAGAAAGGCAAGCACCACAATGACAAAAAACAAATGTCATATATGGCAGTGAAGTCACCAATTGTCAAGGTTTTCCTGGGACACTTCCAGTTTACACCTGTTTTTTGAAGTGAAATCATGAAATTTGGTGGTATTTTTCTGTTTTTATGTTTTTCAACCAATTTTATTGTATTTATATATAAATATACAAACTACATTAAAGTACACTGTTAAAACTTATTCCATTTAGAAGTAATTTTATCCTTTTCTCAAATTTTTGATTGGACTCTATCTGGAGGTCATATTCAGACTTAAATTGCCTCTGTTCTATTTTTTTTTCTTTTTTTTTTTGGTACTGGGGATCAAACTCAGGTCCTTGTGCTTGCAAGACAGGTGGCAGAACCACTGAGCTAAATCCCCGCCCTGCCTCTGTTCTATTAATGAATGTATGTCTGATTTTTTCAATTGAAAGACAAAATTAAATGCTTGTATTTTTGCATTTATATGAGTAAAAGATTTCCAAAGAAGTTGGGTATCCTTCGCAATGTAGAAGTTCTTCTAAGATACAGCGACCTCCTTTTGAAAAAACTCTTAATAGAATTTGAAAACTGAAGCTCTTTGTCGTCACTTATTGTGTCATAAGTCAAGCACCAATTTAAGCTCACATACTGTGTAGCAAGCTTCCCTAAGAACATGATAATCCATATGATTATGGATTATGGATATGATTATGATTATGGATAATTATGCATGCATAGGGACTACTTTACATAATCCCTCAGCTGAAAAAGAATGAAATTGTACCTACTTTATATTCTACTTTTGGGGGAGAAAATACATTTCAAAAACTATAAGAAATAATTATTATATTCTTTACAGGTCAATATTGTATAGCATAACAGTTCAGACTCTCCAGCATAAAGGCTAAGCATTTGCACAATGAAGTTAAACTTAAGAGATCCTTAACTTCATATTTAATAACTGTGAGGTCTCAACACTTAAAAATTCAGCATAATAGGGAAAATAATAAAATACATATTCCAAAGGCTCATTGTGAGAGTTGATAGAGTGAGCCAACTTTAAGTTGAAATAAATTACATTTGTAGAACGTAGAACTAAGTTTGGTAGAGTTCAGAACCCGAGGTAAAAATTATCAAAGGAGAATTCAGGGCAGTTCTTTGAAGTCTAAGTTAGATAGGGAGAATGATGATATATTTATAACTAGTAAAATAATATAAGAACAGGTATATTTAAGATAAGTAATTCAGAATTGTATGAGCAACAAAATAGCAATAAAAAAGCTCTAGATTTAAATCAAGTACTAGGGAACAATCAGTGACTTGGAGATTTCCCTATATTATTTGGATAATTGTTTCTTATATTTATACATTGAAGTCATAATATTTGGCATAGTTTTTTATTAACATATGATTTTAGATAATCAGCTTCAATAGATTTAAAAGAATTAGAGATACTACTATATTTACTAATGCAAAAAAACACTGTATTAAACTTCTTTGGAATTCCTTTATGGGTCACAATTGAAAGTTTGTCCTAAAAAGAGAATTAGGCTATGAAAAAGAATAGAGTGTGATTTTATTTCCAGTTTGCCTTCCTTCAGGGGATGATGTTGATGAGTTTCAAAACTGAAGGTCTATGTCATATAGTATCTTAATGAAATAAACAACTTTAAAAGCAGAAAGATTCTCCTAGTATCAGATGCACTGACAGGTACTGGAAAAATGTAGCAAAAGGCATTGAAATGGAAAAAAAATACTACAAATAGTCTGTGTCTGCCTTCAGCTTTTGTTAGACAAAACTAGAATACTAGCTTAGAAAATTTAAACTCTTTTAATGCGTGGGGATGACCACAGAGGGACTATTTTTTTTACAATGCAAGCTAAGTTGTCTCTTGCCTTAAGAAAACAAAAATAATGAATTCAGAAAGTGACATTCATATTTTTAATATTGCCAAGTATAGTGATTTGTTTTTTATTTATTATGTTCTAGTGTAACTTGGAAGAAACTAGAAATTAATACTGATTAGAAATTTAATCAAAGAATAATACTTTTTGCCCAAATGCTTAATACTCAATATTATTAAATGTTTCTACCCTGAACCCGTTTCCTAATAAAAACTAATGAAAAGCTAATAAAAGCCAATTAGAACTTTTGTGTAAACCCTCAAAAGGCCAGTGGTTTGCAGGTGTCCCTAAAATGTGTCAATAGACTGGATAAAAATAATTTTAGATAAAATACCTCACCACTCAGGAATTTAAGTAATGAGTAAAAGTCAGTGATACATTTCTAATAAGAAATAATTGTTCATATTATAATTCTGTCACTATTTGTAGTGATAGACATACATTATATAATATATATTACATAATACATTTTATTTACATTATCACTTGTTACCCAGGAGTTCATAATTGCTTAAAGATTTAAATTTGTATATTTGTGCATGGTTCCATTGGACTTTCTTCCTAAATCATACTCATTAAAAATTATGTGAAACATCTCTGAAAATTATCACATACTTTAGCAAATCTTTCAGTTTCTTTTTCTTCATTTTTAATTGTCTTAGATATATGACATTCTTGGGAACTTTGCTCTCTTAAACTGTTTCATTCTTTATGCCATCTGCTTAACTGTCATTCGAAACATTCCTCCACCTCTTTTCTGAGTTGTTTCTTGTTTTGCTTTTATTTTTAATGTGTGCTTTCCAAGAACTTGCTAAGAAAGGGTGGACAGAACATAAGTATTTTGAAAATTTACAAGTCTAAAAATATCTGTATATTCATTTTATTAGAGAGATTGAATATTTAACTCAGGATAGACAAATGTCTTCCCTTGAGATTTTGAAGAGAGGTCTCCTTATATTCTAATATCTAACGTGGCTGCTTCAAACTCCCTAGGTGGTTTTTATTTTCTATCAGCAGCAACGACCAAATTTCTCTTTCTCGAGACCTTCCAAAAGATCATGTTCTATGAGAAGGCATCATGTCCTTGTTTTATAGAAGTAATATTATTTCTTGCTTCTGAGGAAATTGAATTCCAGTTTGCTTCCATTATTCTCATGCTTCCCTTATTATTGGTTCTTCTAAATTCTCATTGTCTGACTTGGTATTCCCTTTAATATTGAAGAGGTTGCTAAAAAAAGAAAAGAAAGAAAGAAAATTGGTGATCTTGAGCTCTTATTAGATATTGTAAAACCATGATAAGATGACTAGCTATAGTTGATCTATGTTATGGATAAGAAATAAATACCCTTGGGCTTGAGAGAAAAGTGATCTAGTAAGGGTCAGACCACATGAAAATATTGGCCCTGGTAGAAAACATACCCCCATGCACCTTTGTGGGGGCCAAAACGTGGTGGAATGCAGGACAGAAGCATGGCTCTCAGAGTCCTGGGATTGGTATAAACCAAAGAGGCTACAACTCTTGCCATTCAATATATAGACTTTTTCTTGCCCTTCCTGTGTTAAGTAAAACACCCAAACCTTGTTCTAAACCGTGTTCAACATACTGGAGCTCCTCTGTTAATTATTGCCTTCAAAAGGCCTCTGTCTTCCTCACAGGGTAAGTGTCACAGCTAGGGCAGGAGCCTAATCCTAAAATTCTTTTAAGCAAACCTACTTCTGACAGTTTTCAGTTCAACTGCAAATTTCAGGCATTTTTGACCTTTCTAATTGTTTACAGTATGAATTAACTTGCTTCCTATTTATTTCTTGCTAATTATAACATGTATCAAATATATTTATGATAGCATTATTTTCTTAAATTTTCTAATCTACTCTTGCATACTTTTTATTTCTCTTCACTTCTATAGTAGTGTTTCAACATCATACTTTCATTTTTCTGAGAATTTAGGAAAGCGTGGAGTTAAGTCCATGTATTCAATTCCCCATACTTACCCAAAAATATATCATTAAGTGCATACATATCTTTAAATATATGGATGTCACATGCATATATTCATACAGGCATGCATGTATTTGCCAATGAATTTTTACATAAAAAATTGTATCGTGTTGAGTAAACCTTATATCATGTCATTTCCTGACACAAGTCAGCAATATTACTGTCCTCATCCAGCACACTGAGGCATAATTTTATGAGTTAGAATCTGTCTTTCAGGGTATCTGTCAAATACAGTTGACTGAGGCTTCACCAAGAAGTCGCAAGTCACTAGATTTTAAATTTTAGATCTTTGTAATTATCATAGTGTAATATTATTCTTTCAAATAGAAAAACCACTGCTAAGCATCAATTCAACAAAGCCTATGGGAAGGCAGATTTCTTTTGATGTTACAAGCATCCCTCTTTAAAATTTAGATTAAATTTTTATTTTGTGCCATGCATTATGGTAGGATCTCTATTTCCTCCTACAAGGCCAAGTGATTAAGACTCTATATGGGACAGGAAGTTCCACTGCCCACCAGGGTTAGCACACAGTTTTGTGTGTGTGTGTGTGTGTGTGTGTCTATGTGTGCTCGCGCGGGTGTGTGTGTCTGTCCATTATTCACACTTTCAGAACACTGTTTAACAATTTCTGTCAAAAATTGTAACCTGCTCATGTAATCCTGGCCTATTGTTAAATATACTGACCATATTGTTTATAACTCTTAGGACTTTAACCAATTTAAAGCTAAATTTTAGCTTGTCATGATCTACCAGTATGGACTTGCTTAAATTCCTTTGCCAATACCAGCCTTGCTTTCATATTGTTCCTACACATCAATAGAAAGATAACATCTTTCAATATTTCCCAGAGGACTTTGTATGCCTGCTTGATATAGGACAGTCTTTCATGTTAGAATTATAGTAAATCTTTCCCCTCTGTACTATAGATTTGACATATCTCTTCATTTTTTTTCATATCCTGCTCTGTGTACCTGGCTTAAATACTTTAACCAATAATAGCCTTAGTTATCTTTATATAGATTTGTTTTCCTAGATGCTTGTTTAGATGTCTGTGTCATGATTGTGGACTATAGTGACATATAATGGGTATAATTTTGCCTTCTTGGCAAAGCAACTTTTGTTTCTTATAAGAATTCTAAACTTTGGATATGAAAGATTGAATTTATTTAAAATATTTGTTTTGTTTTTAACTCAAAACTTAATTTTCTGTGAAGAAATAATGTCAGCTGTTAGTTTACTCTGAAAGGCTATGCTATGTTAATCCTAAATGGAAAGAAATTTGGAGTCAGCCTGAATATATTACTGTCCTGATTCACCCTTTTACTAGTAGTGTGACCTTAGTTAGATTACTATATATTCTTTGAGCCTCTGTTTACCAACTGCAAGACAGAGATAATCTTAGCAATTATTTCATAGCCTTCATAGGAACTGCACATCGTAATCCAACATGTCATATGTGTTATAAAAGTATTTGCTGTAACTGTGATTTGGATTCCCTGTGATATAGGGAATGAAGTTCTTTGTAATATCTAGAATCTTTAAAAGAATACTGAAAACATATTATTTATCAATAAAAGAAAATAAACTATCTATCAGAAATATATGTTTGGGCTGGGAGTGTAGTTCAGTGGTTAATCACATGCCGAACATACACAAAGCCCTGGATTTAATCTTTAGCAGGGGAAAAGATTTGTAGCTAATTAATTAAATGGAAAAAGAAAAACAAAGTTTAATTAGCTGCACTTTATCACTCTGTCCAACTCTTCAAATATATCACAATGCACTCTATTTTCTCCAACAATAACTAAATTATGGTACAGTTGATTTGTTTGAAAATTCTGTCATGCTGAGTGAGATATGGTTTATTCTTTGTAATTTCTGTGAATTATTGCTAATGATACATAAATAGGGTGGACATGAAGTCTGTACGCAGTGCCTCCCAGTGACTGGTGCCTGACACCCAGCAGCACAACTGCCTTTTAATCACACTGGATGCACAACATTCTTAAGTTACTTAATTTAGGTAACTTAGTTACCTAAAACCTAATTGAGTTACCTAAGACCTAAGTTAGGTCTTAGTTGGCTAAAAAAGAAAAGTCTTGGCCATATTTCTCTTTACATAACATTTTTCACGCATCTCTTTTTAGCCAACCAAAAACGAACAATTCCAAATTATTATTCAACACACATTTCACCATTTTAAAACATAGGTCACTGGTATGGTTAAAGGTCTTGCTGTAATCAAAATATTCATCCTCACTTTCAAATTAACTTAATCTGTTGTCCCAGAGACCCTATTTGATGAACTGATCAACAATAGAGAAAGCTGAGTATAAAATGAAGTTGTGAATCAGCAGGCTTGCAGGTCATGTTAAAGTAGAAAAATGTTATCAGCAAAAGTATCACATATTTGATAATACTGGTAAAAAGCCCTGTGTAGATCAAGAATACGAGGTGTCTTAGGGCCGGGGACTTAGCTCAGTGGTTCCGCCACCTGCCTCGCAAACTCAAGGACCTGAGTTTGATCCCCGGTACAAAAAAAAAAAAAAAAAAGAATATGAGGTGTGATTTTAAAAATGGTACTTCTTTAAATAGAAATATTATTGCAGTAAATGCTATAGTGCATTAATTTCCCTAAAAATCCTCCCCCTTGTTTGAACACACTTATGCCTTTCTTCTTCCCACATTCTGAAGTAGTTCTTAAGACTTCTTTCATGAGTGACTTTAGTTGAGCTATTGCAGCTGCCTTTACATGCTGAGTTGATTCAAAGCATGTTCCTTTCATTGTCATTTTGACGTAGGGGAAGAGGTAGAAGTCCCACACTTCCAGATCCAATAAGTAAAGGTGGGTCCAGACACACTGTAATGTTTTATGAGCTGCCATTCCATTGGATGGCACTTGGCAGCAACATTCACTGTATTTTTGATCACACCTTGTAAAAATACAAACAGAAAACTTCAAGGACTGCTTCAGAAAGTGGCAATTAAGACAGGTTAAGTGTGTTCAAAGCAAGGGGTAGTATTTTGAAGGGAATTAATATCAACATATTTTTATTGTAATGATTTTTAAAATTTAAAGAGTCACTGTATTTTTTGATTACTCCTTGTAGATGGTGAGGGAAAAGTATGAACATTGGTCTTGTAAAGAATTTAGCCACTTCAGGTCCTTAATACACCAAAGAGGCTATCTTATTTTATAATTCATGAAATCAAGATAAGCTGTGTTTCTATAATTTAAATTCAAAGAAAAGCATTGCTAATGGAGACAAAAGAGTAGTATATTACCAGAATATAATGCTTCTATTTAAGTGTATCTCAACATCACACTTCTGAGAGGAAAGCTAATTGCTTGTAATTAACTCAATGAGTCCTCCACCACAGATAACATTGAGGGTTTGTTGTTTCATATTACTGTTGTTCAAGGGTTCCTTTTTCAAGATAAAGATGATTTAAAGGGCCCCAAAAGGTTTACAACTGAAAGTCAAGTCACATTTCATTTTGCTTTATAATTAGGAACTCAAAAACCATACAATTCTAATTAAATTTGAGAAACAATAACTGCTAATATTGTCAAACTCATTTTTGCAGCTATGTTTCGCTTATTTCATTTTGTAAACTGTTGCCATTAAAAGCATGCCATTCTCAAGGGATTATAAGTAAATAGTAAGGATTTGTTGCTTTGTACACATTTATGTTTTACAAGGTCAGAGCTCTGCTGTCACCTAAAACATTTGGACATTATTCTGTTTAACAATTTACAACATGCTATATGATAATTTCATTATTATTTGAGAATTTTTTAAAAAGAGATATTAGCTTTATAGTGCTAACCAAGGCCAATTGAAATGTCTCCATCTTTGAAAATTTTGCCATGTCATTTTTCTTTCACAGTTACCTAGTCCACAGGATTTCAGTTTCTGAATTACTGCAAGATTCTTCAGGAGAAATAGAACTTTTCAGCATCTCAGCAAAAGCCTCAACATAACATAAAACATACTGCCTCAGTTCAAATTGAACACCTCTATTACTTGCTTAATAAATATCATTTTCAATTTTCTTCTCTCATCTATTTTTCCTTTTGTACTTTGCTTATCACTCCTCAGTATTCTTTTTTCTTCAGTGAGTTACAGGAAACCAAAGAGAAAGAGAACAGCATCAGTTTAGGGATCGGGTAGTTACAGATAAAAGATATCACGTGTACTAAATCTGTTTGCATATGGCTTAGTGAGAACATGTTTGTATAATAGTATAAAAACAGCTGTAATAAACATAATAAAAGATAAAATAAAATATTTGAAGGCATTAGGGAAATAGTTCAGAACAAGATTTGAACTTTAAAACTTTATTATAGAAATATATTTATTGGATTATATTTCTCATTGGCATTTTGTAAAGATTACTCATCTTTTCTCCCTTATTTTATTATACTTTTTTCCCTTTTATGACTACATTTTTTAAGAGCATGTTATGTGACCAAGTAATTGTTAGCCCTCTAGAAATCACTACAGATATACCAATGGGTTTTATTATTTAAAATAAAGAATATGATATTCATTTTGCTTTGTAAAATACTTTTGGACTCCTATATTACATTTTAAGCAAAATTATCTGTATAATGGTGGTCATCAATTTCTGTCTTGAGATTTTATAGTTATTATATTATTGGGACAATTTCTTGGCTTAGCTGTGAGTTTCTAACATTTGAACAGTTATTTTCAAAATGCTAGCTGTGTTTTTAGATGTGTAATATCCTTCTGAAAATCAAGCATGTAGAACATGGCTAACTAAGAAAGATTGAGAATATATTGTGAAAATAATAATACTTTTATCAATATTAATGAAAGCAAGAAACAAAATCATTTGTCATGAGTATGTTTGGTACAATTCTAAATCTTTCAAAAAGCTTATAACGAAACAAACACGCATATAAAACTTTATCAAAGAAACTTCAAATGCAAACATAGAGAAATATAATTCTAACAGTTAATTCCAATAGCACCAATGGAGCTAACTAGTTACAGTCTTCATTTTTTACTCTGTTCCTCTGTCAGCAGGAGACACAATAATTCAGCAGTAGTAGATGAATGTCTCTTGAATATAATTTCACTCTGAGATATTTTGTCAAAATAGTATTTTCAGGTAATAATTTCTGTGTACTGAGTGAAGCTTTGTAGGCAAGTTCTCATATTACCTTCTTCTGAAAACTCTCTAGCTTTAGGCCAATCCAAAATGAAATGTTATAAGGATGATCTGAAAGATGGAATGTGACCAAAGCTAGTATTTCTTTCTGAGGAGTTCAGTCCATATTCTGTAAATGAGAAAATAGAACATATAGGAAAGCTAAGAAGAAGATGACCTACATAGGTGGAGGACTGGGCAGGGGACAATGGAGATCAAGGAGAGCAATTCTGAGCTCATGTAGCAAAGGGGACAAGGGGAGCACTGCTCATTCCTCAAGGAATCCTACAGCTGGGCATTCCAAGTTTTTGGAAGTGCTGAGAATCACACCATCTCTATTTGGCATGCAACACTTCTCCTTCATAATTATTACTGTTCATTTAATTTTCAAAAATAACAACACATATTTTAATATTTTGGAAATAGAACTGATTTACAATGGTACTGGAAATGCTATTTGTGTATGTGGAAAGTAAGATGTATGCTTTGTAAATATGAGACAAAATAAACAAATGCAATCAATAATGTGCTGTTTATGGCCTGAGCTCTCCCCTTGTGATCTCCAGGGACACCTTCTTTATTAATGGCTTACAACTATCCTAAACTTTTTGAGAAGCCTGATTTCATTATAAAAAGTACTAGTGAGAACGTTTTGAGGAAGCTCTCCAAAAGCCAACATTTTCTGCACAGATATTGATGGCTTAAACCAGATGCTGGCACAAATTTTTGAATGGGACAAATGAGAATCGAGGGGAATTCATGGTACAGAATACTTCTCGAATCCCTTCTCTCTCTCTCTCTCTCTCTCTGCTCTATACCCCTTGATTATGTAGATATACCCTTTAAACACTGATAAGTATACCTCAGGAGAATTTAATAAGCAATATTTGAATTGTGCTCTATCTTTAAATATTGTTCTAAAATCTTAAATGTAGGTCTCCTATAAAGCCATGAAACATTCATACTTTTCAAAGAATATACCTCTACTGGTGTGGAATCATCTTTTCAGACTTTTAAATTGGCTTCTTCCCCCCACCCCCAACCATCCCATGATGGTTCTTAGAATGACTCATGCAAAAATTTCAGTGACTCTAAAGCCCCCCATGCTGGAGCTGGTTGTAGAGCTTATCTTTTTGTTATGCCCACCAAATAGGCTCAGGTGGGGAACCACAGAGGTGGATATGAATTCAGAGAAAGTCACGTAGTCCCAATCTAGTAATAAGAAAAACATCAGACAAATACTAACGAAGTAGCATTATACAAAATACTTGATGATTACTATTCAAATTCATAAGATTACATAAAACGAGACCTTCACTTTATGAACTTCAGTGACCTAAAGTTCAGGTCTACAGTTGTAGATGAAACCAATACCTCCTGTGAGCTACAGGATAAACAAATAGAGGACTGCTAAATGTAAGGTGGTATTCTGTTTGGATAGGATCCTAGCACAGAATGAAATAACAGATAAAGTGAACTTTAACATATTCTATGACATTGACTCACTAATTGTGGTGACTATAGCTGTACAACTGTAACGTAAATTGATAAAAGTACAGAAAACTGCATGTGGAGTACATGGGAAGTTCAGTACTATCTTTGGTAATTTACAAATAAATGTAAACTATTCTAAACTAAAAATGTATTTAAAGATTTTCAAGTGTGGTATTTTCTTCTTGTATGTTGTTTTACCTTAATAACACCTCTGGTGTAGAAAACAAAATATATTCAGGACATATAATATCTTTTAAACCAATAGATGATAAACAAAGTATTCTAGATATCAACCTGTGAAGATGCAAAGCTTCTTTTGTCAGTCTCCAGGATATGCAAATTAATATCGTAGTGTGCTAACACCTTAATTTCACCATAAGGATTAAATTAAAAAGAACAATATAAAATATTCCTGAGATGTGCACAATCCAGGTTCTTATAGAGTCATAAATCGCTTAACAATGAGGATATGAGCTGAGAATCCATTGCTACACATTTGTTTTATAGGTCAGTCACTGGATGTGGCCTCTATATAACCAAGAGATACAGAAGAAATCATATATGGAAGTCTATTGCCCGCATAACATGCCACGTTGTTTACAATAAACTTTACTTAGAAGGAATGCATTCTACAACAGTGATAAAAGTTTAATATATTATTTACATAAAACATTAACACAATCATTTATTCTCATTATCAAGTATTATTTACTGTATGTTATTGTAACTGGTATACATTTATATATCTACAAGCATAAAATGTCTCTTCACACCACAAAAGTGAACATTTGACTTTTGTTTGCAGTATAATATTATGTTTGACCTATGACATTATGCAAACTAAGATGTGTTAGAAAATAAGAATTTTTTACCTCCATTTTGACTTTATGGGACTTCCTTTGTATATGCAGTTTTTTGTTGATCAAAGCATCGTTACATAGCGAGTAACTGTATACTGTCAGTAAGAGTATAAATTTATGCCACATCATTTTTTATTTTATTTTTTGGTACTGGGGATTGAACTCAGGACCTTGTGCTTACCAGGCAGGTGCAGTGCCACTGAGCTAAATCCCTGGCCCTGCAACATCATTTTTTACTTTTGCTTAAATTCTTTTATTGGTACATTTTAGGTATAAAATACATTTACATTTATCATTGGGTGCTTGTACCTGCACATGATATATCTTGGTTCTTATTTTTTTCCCATTACCTGTGTGCCCTTCACCCCCTCCACCCTTCCCTATTTACATTGACTTTGTTTCCATTTTTTCTTTCCTCATAATTTTTCCTTTCCCAACATCATTTTTTAAAACAATGCAATTTTCCAATACATTTAAACATGTGCATCTTCAGTGCTTCAGAAATATCCTTTTACATTAAAAATTAAAGTGTGCATATCAATAACAAAATTTTATAAATATCAGTATTAATTGCACATTATTTTTAATAGCACAGACAAAAACAGCCTAAATGTCCACTAAAATTAGTGCTGATAAATCAGTTTGATTACATTAACAAAATAAAATACTACAGGTATACACAACCATAAGGACAGATTTTTAAAAAACATAATTTAGATGAAAAGCAACTAGACACAAAAAATCACTTTATGTTCTAATTTATATAAATTTCAAAACCAGAATATTATAGCAAGTTAAGGCATGCTTTATTTCAAAACCATAAATATGACAGTGAGTTAAGATAAATACCACATGTCCTCTCTCCTACATAGATGTTACAAAGAATCAATCAGAATGTATAGTAGAGATTATTAGAGGATGGGAAATGTGGAGATGAGCAGGCCAGGAAGTAAGAATAACAGTAAACAAAACACTGTTAGATAGAAGTCATAACTTCTAGTGTTCTACATCACAGTGAGTCTACTATCACCCACAATTTTATATTGTTTATGAATAACTGCAGGGAAGAGCTCAAAGGCTCCAAAAAAGCAAAGATAAGGGAATGGAAATAGTAATAATCTTGACTTGATCAGCAAAACTGTACTAAAATATTACTATACCGCAGAGCAGATATGTACAATTATTGCACATGAACTAAAAGGTTTGAAATTCCTAAGAAAACTGAAACATTAACCACTCTGATTTGATCATTACACACTGCATCCATGTATCATAGCATCACCCTGTACCACATCAACTTGTATGATTAAAATAATAATTTTAAAATTTTTGAAAAAGCCAGGGAATGTTTGCTTCTGGAAAGAAATGAGATACTGATGAATTGAAGGGGATGTAAGTTCTGGGAATATTGGTTTTTTTGACTTGGTGGTGGTTACATTCTTATGTTTACCATGTGATAATTCATTCAAATATACTTTCGTGATTCATACGCTTTTCTGTGTTTATACTAACGTTCAATGAAATAATTTTTAAGTAAAACCTCTGTAGGTAGGTGTTAAAAAAACAGAACATTTCGAGTTTCCAGAGAGTAATTGTATGATGGTTCAATTTAATACTTTTTCCTAGCTTCTTGAATTATTTTGTGCCCCAGAAAGAGAATTTTCACTAGTTCATGTTTTATAGAAATTTTATTGGGAAATAGCAGGTTGAGTATAAATGAATGTGAAGTGCAACATTATTTTATTTGTGAAAAACCAATGAAAAGCCACCCTATATGCTTCTCATATAACATAATCACATTTTATATTTTGTGAATGATGTAGAATAGTTCAAATAAACGAAGTGGCTACCCATTGAATTCCTGACTGACTGTAACCATTAATCTATTCCAGAATGTGGTTTCAAATGATACATTAAGTTATGTTATTATTTCTGTGAAACTATGTGCTGCCAGAAAAGTAAAACCACAGGTGAATAACTGATCAGGATATAATCAAATATTAATTTTGAAATAGTTTCATGCCTACTGATGTAGCATGTTTCATTTTGGTGGACTACTTACAAAATAATTTAAAGATCTAAATCAAATACTGAATATTATTATTTTTTAATCAAAAAGTAAAGCATGAACAGATCCAGGAAGTTTCCATAAAAATTGTCAAGATTAAATTTAGAAAAATATTTATGAATGCTAGTTAAACTTTACCTAATAATAGTCATCTCAGCATTCTGGTGGGGCTATTTTAATTTAAATGAAAATTTATTTGACTACAATGTCATAGCCCCCAGTTCAAAGCAGCTGGGAGTAAAGAGAATGAGCACATCCTGACTGTTCCTTGACAGACTTATTACCTGAAGGATTAAAGTCCCAGTAAAAAGGAAATATTGGGAATAATAATATTTTCCTCAAAGGTGGTTAATTCCAAAAGTTTATGTTAGTCTCTATGGCTGTTATAAATATAAAATTCTATTAGGATTTAATTTGTTAATAAATGCATAAATATGATTTATTTATTGTGTAACAGCTTGAAATATGACTGTGTATCTCATTTTGTGTAAGAACAGTAATACTCAAGTTTTTAGTTATCCCAATGACTTGGCATTGTCCTTTGCATGTTATACATGTTTTATGGAAATCACTTATTGGATACATTTATTTACTTCTTCAATCATCTTATTATTTTAGCTTAAGGGTGTGTTGTCTAAATATATCTCTCTGCATAAATGATAATTTTAAGTTCCAATTATAGCCCCTAATTATGATAATTGGTATAAAATTTATTCATCCACAGAGACCTATTTCACTACAAGTACATTAATCAGTATAATGAATTCAGGGAAAGAAATATGTAAAAATCTTAGAGAAATGTGTGAAAGATGCATAAGTAATTATGATATTATACAGCACTAAATACCTTATCATTTTATATATTAACTAAGAATAACAATTAATTGAAAGACTTTTGGGTGGCTATATGAAGGTAGCTGCATTTATTTAGATAGTAAACATATTTAGTGAGTACCTGCATTATGCCACTTACTGGAATCTATAAAATTAGCAAGATATATTGTTCCAACAGAACTACATTTTGTGGGGGAGGAGAGTCATAGCAGGTAAATGTAAAAGGTAGTCATCAATGTTCAGATAGTGATGAATGTTATCAAGTAAATGCAATAGATGTTAATAGTTGAGAAAATTGGTAGGTGGAGAATGTATATTAATCTGTTCAAGGAAAACTATGCCCTGCCCTCCCTGTGTGACACAGTCTTATTTCATATAGGACAGCAGAAATTACTCTAGATCTCAAAAGCTAAAGAGAATGATGACTCAAACTTAATTGAGCTTACTTTCACTTCACATTACAATCAAAATATCAAAAATGAATGCTACTGAATTCAACAGCATGGTAAATATGAGTTCATCCAACTAACAGACTCCTACAAAATTCAGTGCTTTGAGTACTCCAGGGAAGAAAGATTTAGTAGAGATGGACTTCTGTGTGTTTTATGTTGTGTTAGGACAAATTGTTTTCTCAAGAAAAATATATTTCTGGCAATAATTATATAATCAATTTTTATTTCTTCCTCCACTGTTAGGCTACTTGCAATTTCAGAGACAATCCTAGCCATTGCCTGTTGACTTTGAGTTACATATTAATGATGAAATGAGCACGGATACGTGATAATCTGGTTAGAGAGAGCAAAGCCATTAACACATACACTTGGGCAGGAACCTACATATAGATGGTGTGGAAAGGAGCACATATTTTTCTTCAATTAGTATGAGAACTCAAGGGGAGTTTTTCACTGAGAGAATTGCATGATTCAATTTGCTTTTTTGAATTGTCACATTGTTATCAAAATGGAAATGTAAACTAGGGACTCATGGAAACTAAGAGAGTGGGATGCAACTAAAAAACTAAAGAGTTGGACAGTACCACTGGAAAATGCAAAATCAAGTTACAGAGGTTACAAGACTTTTTAATGAAATAGATGTGGGCACAAGGGGGATGAACATAAAGGATGCTTCTGAAATTTGAGGATTTAGTAACAGAGTGCAGGGCGATACCATTTATGAAAATATAGACCACTGAGAAAGAGCACATTAATTAGGAGAAGGTTAACAGGAGCCAGAAGGATATCTTGTTCGGTTTATAACAATATGTCTGGAAGGCATATTAAATTTTAGTACCAATGTAGTACATATGAGGCTAAATCTAAAGACGTTTGAGAATCTTGAAGATATAATTTTAGTTTTCATCACATAGATGGCATTTGCTATCTATGAGGATAGAGGATATCACTAATAGTAACACATTAAATGTGAAGTAAAGAGATGCCCAAAAACAATAGCTCTCTGAGAAAAAGGAGACCACAAAAGGAGTATTGATGGATGCAAACATTTTGTTTTGTTGCATTGTTGCATATTACATTATTGATGGATGCAAAACAAGACAAAATGCAAAACATTTTTGTCTTTAGAATCAAAGGTTTTTGTTTACCAAGAAGCAAATTATGTTAAATATTGACATGAGAAAACAACCTGTATTGAGGCCTATATTTGTTAGATTTCTGTCACAACACTAAATACGCAGCATATACAAATTAATGGAAGAAGAATTTATTTTCAATCATGATTTTAGAGGATTAAGTTCATATTCAGCTGGGACCCAGGCAGGATTATCATCACAGGAGAGTGTGACATAACAAACTTATTTAGCTCATGACAAGGAAGCAGAGCCAGGGAACAATGCCAGAAAGAGGCCAGCGACTAAATGTAACCGCAGGGCTGCTCCTCCATGACATACCCAGCCACACCTAGAAGTGTGCTTTACAAATCTGCTACTTAGATCCAAAGCCAATCAAGTTGACAATTAAGCTTAACCATCAGACCCTGACCTTTGTCAACTTTATACTCCAACACATTTCCTTAAATCATAATAATTTGCAAATAAACAAAATAACATATTTCTAACTCAAATGATACAACTATCCTTTGTAGAAGCAAAAATGAAGTAGTCCCTTCTACACAGGCTCAGCAGTCTTGCATTTCTCAAAAGTCCACATCCAGAGTCATTAGAGCTTAAGGCAAAGTCTTAACTGTGAATCTCTATATAACAATTCAAAAGCAAGTTGCATTAGCCCAAGCTACAATGACTAAGGGTAAATTTTTCCATTCTGGAAAGGAGGAATAGGAGGATAGAAAAGAACTGGACCAAAGCAAGAACAAAATGCAGCAGAAATTAGGGCCTGTAGCTTCATATCTAGCATCCAGGGCACACAGTGGTGAGAGCTGACTTCTAGAGGCTTGGCCAGCCGCATCCCTATGTCCTTGCTGGAACTCTTTGTAGTCTTATTCATTGCATGGCTTTATGTGCTTGTTGGGTCTTTGCATTGTCTTTCTCTTGGACTGTCTCTATTAATAGACTTCAGCTTTCCTCAGTAGACAGTCTTTTTTCCTAGATCTCCAAATTCTTTGGATATGGCTGTAACTTTGGCTTCATTATTACAGCTTCCTACATTACTCTCTTAGGGGTGCCTTGCCTGGCCTTCCAGACAACCTTCTGACATCTGCATGGAAGCCTCCATGAATTCACAACTCTTTGCACTAGAAAACCAGTATAATAATTTGGAAAGTGTCAACCTCTTTCCATCATCTCCAACAGAAGCCAGATCCCCTTGGATTGTGGTTGTAGTGGCATCTGAGTGCTGGGATTAATGAATATGGTGAAATGAATCCCAGGGAACTGATTTCCTCAATGGGGCCTCTTAGACAAGTGCCCTAGGGGCTGTCTTCTAAAATGAAATGTTTATAGTTTGGCACCCTTGAACTTGTGATAGGTGAGATTTGGTGATACCTATGATGCCCTCAAGTCATCTCTCTTTTTGTCTCTGTACAAAGCACTTGGTTTCTTTAATTGTGCTATTCTTTTCAGCAAGGACACCTACTTTGGCTCCAACTTTACACACAGTCCTTTTGGGGCCTAAATTTAAATTTTTCAAATATATTTTTCTATTTGTTGATTTTTTTATGCTAATTCTCCTTATAAATGTTATTAGAAGTAACCAGTATGATCCATGATATAGCCTGAAATTTTCTCCATCCTATCAATTTATCCACTGTGCTTAAAAACAGCCTCCTACAGAGTCTCAGGACATAGGCTAAAGGCAGACTTTTTTTTTTTTTTTTTTTTTTTGCTGAAGAATAACATATCTTGACTCTAGTCCACTTTCCAATGTAGTTCTCATTCTAAACTGAAACTTCCAGATACTGACCTTTACTGTCCACATTCCTATCAAGATTCTGTCCTCGGAGTTCCAACCAGAATCACCAATTAGAATCTGCTTACAGCATTCTAGCCCACTTCTCCAAACTTTTCCAAATTCTCCCTACAAACCAGTTTTAAAGGCTTACAAATTGCATGATCAAGTACAGTCACAACAATGACCCCACTTCTCCAGTACTGATTTTCTATATTGGTCAGCTTTTCATTGATGGGGCCAAATACATAATTTAACAGAGAAGAGGGTTGATCTGGCTCATAGTTTCAGTGAACTCAGTGCATGGTTAGGTGCCATCAAGGTAGGAAAAATATGACAGCTGTGTAGGGCTTAATAAAATTGCTTAATTTATATCCATCAGGAAAGAGAGCCAGAAGGGGAATAGTTCTAGAAAGGAAGGGGGCTGGCACCAGATATATTACCCAAGTTCATACCTCCATGACCCACTAAGATACACTCAGAAGCCTGTTTCATCAATACCCTGGCCACCTCTGACACCATTAACCTTTACATGGCCTCTACATAGACTTAAACAGAGGAGTTCCAGTGGAATGGAAAAGTGGATGTCCAATTGCAGTGCATTCACCAGAAAATGGGTCTTGAGGAAGTGAAGTCAATATGCATCAAATCTATTTGCCATAATGTTCACTGTGAAGAAAGGGAGAAAATAGAGTGACATATATGAGCACAGAAGGCTTCAGTTCTATTGCTCTGTACTTTTTCTGTTTTGATTTTTTAAGGAGGGATATGGCTCTTGGTTTTGTATTAATGGAAATGTTCTAGTAAAATAAGGGAAATTTATACCTCTTACTGATTACTTTAAGGAGTGAATTCTTTAAGAAGCCTAGGAAGTATGAGAATCAGACAAAAATTTGAAGAATAGCATTAGATTTTGATAGGGACAGGAAATAATTTTCCGTAAACAATGACCAAAAGCATTGAATATGAGTAGAGATGCAGGGAGCTGAGCTCTGAGAATCTGAAGCATTTTAGTGTACTTGCTCATGCTTTCTTAGTGAACAACAAGGCAATTACTAGCAGAGCAGAGCTTTGAATTATTAGGAGTCCAGGAAGAAAACTAAGCTAAGATCTTATCTTATTGTATAGAAAATTAATTTCCTGCAAAATATATGGCAATTTTGCAAGGTAGTGATATTTTATTTACTTCATTTGAATTTTTCATAATTCATATTATTTGAATTATTTTATAGTAAACATTTCTGAAACTTACAGAACTCAAAAATTTAACATATATAACAATGATATAAATTTTTGAGAAATTTTATTCTCAAATACAGCTATGAAGACATGGGTGAAATTTTTCCAAAAGATTTATATTTAAAGTAAAATGTTTAAAAGTCTTTAAAAATAGTTACAAGCCCATTTTAATTCAGTAGCTCCTTCTCCAACATGACTCTGTCTCTTCCTAGACTAGTTTTAAGCCTGAGCATGTTGGGATCATTCCTGTAGCCCTTGTACTTCTGCATCCAAAAGTACATCTACTTCTAAATAAACATGTACTCCAGAGATCTTATATATTTTAGCCACTTATCAGGCCAATTATTTAAATACAGGATGGCCAAATATTGAATATTATTAATAATAATAAAAGATAAGATAGCGGGAAATATATGACAATTTTACCAAATTTATTCAATACAAGAATGGACCGGTTGAAATGACACCTACCGAAGTGATGCTAGGGATAGTCAGTATGTAAACAAATGGGCTACCCAAGTGATACTCTGGGTAAACTAAATGATTAATCTAATATTTTATGTCTTTCAAGTGTACATTAATTAAAAAACTCATACTTGGTTTAATATTAAATTCCATTCGTTTTTGCTTTCCAACACCCTGTAATCTAAAATATTTTCTAGGCTTTAAACACAATATTAACCTCATAATTATGTAGAATAGCAGCAAATCAAGAATAAACTAAATGAAATAACATAGTGCCTTATAAAGTGTCTCTACTTTATGTAGTCACTGGAATAAGACAGTATTTATGAAGAGTTTTAACCAATAACAACACTGGATTTTTTATAACCCCAAGATTAAAAAGCTTGACACAATTAGCATACAAAATATTTTGAACCCTTTCAATATTTTTCGAAAGAATATTCAAGAAAGCTTACAAAATTTTATACTAATCCAAATGACAAAATACATATCTTACCTGAAAACTACTGAAAAAAGGGAAAATCACTAAAAAAAAACACCCATGAATCCTTATTAAATTTGTATTTCCAAACATCTGCCAAAATATGTTATACCCACCTGCTATATTGGACATAAATTTTTCTGTAAGCATTTTCAAAACCATGTGTCCCTAATAAAAAACAAAGATGAGTTATGTGATTTAGAGAATCTGCGGGAAATATCCAACCCACTGCTCCAGGGAAGCCCAGCTCGATCTGATGAACTCATTTGCCAGAGCAGCCTGCGCTCTTATGGGCTTGACACTGCAGAGCAAACACCCTTCTCCTCAGCAGGAAAGATGTACCAGAAAAAGAACACAGTAACAGCTTTCCCAAAATCATTACTGTCATAAAGGTACAATTAAAAATAGATGACTTACTCTCTGGAATCAAAAGACAATCTCACACATCCTAATTCATTCATTTGCATTAAAGTGAAAATTGCTGGTTTTGCAATTGCTGCTTCTGTTTCTCCCGATGATGATGATGATGAACTATTGCCTCTATGAAAAGTTTAAAGTAGAAATAAAAAGCCACAAATAGGTTGGCCCAAAATCGAATGACTGAATTGTAGTATAATGATATGCACGTGGAAAGGATATAGGCACAATGTCGCGAATGCATTACTCAGTCTCTATGACCAGTACCTTTTGGATTATATTTTTACGTTTTTGGATAACTAGTACAAAAGATAGAATGTAAACCATGTCATACCTGATACACATACCTATTAGTATTTCTCCAACAAAAATGTGAATATTGGGCTGAGGATTTATCTCAGTGGTTCCGGCGCCTGCCTCGCAAGCGTAAGGTCCCGAGTTCGAACCCCGGTCCAAAAAAAAAAAAAAAAAAAGAATATTTTCAATGGATCAAATAAAAGCATATAAATAACTGTAGTTTAAAGCATGATGTGCTACAAAATTAATTTATAGAAGCTTATGACAAAAGCAAGCTTTTGTTTTGCTCTTTTTGTTTTATTGAAATCATTTTCTTGACCCACAGTCAGTAGTCATGAAGATTATTTATTTTCTCCATATGTTGTATGCAGCATGCTCTCTTGGTAGACTGGTGTTACCACACAAACAGAATGGGGGACGTCTCGCCCAATGTCCAATAGTAAAGTCAGACACAGGTTTTTTGCAATATTGTAGGGCTTTAAAGCTGAATATATTCTTCATACTTACGAGTGCCATAGTCTTAAGATATTTATTTTAAAATATCATATCTAATACAAATATTTTAGAGTTGGAAATTGCAAGCCTCTTCTTATAAACAAAAATTGAGCCGGGGATTTAGCTCAGTGGTTTCGTCGCCTGCTGCTCAGGCGCAAGGACCCGAGTTCAATCCCCGGTACAAAAAAAACCACAAAAAACAAACAAACAAACAAAAATTGGACAATGAAACCTTATTAGTAGGAAAATATTTAGAGGCTTTCTTCCTTCTCTTTCAGGCCCCTTGTACTGGAATCTTCACCATAAACTCAAGATCAATAAGTTAGTCAAACAAAGGTACAAAGTTTCCAGGCCTAATTGCCCTAATTTTATGGAGGAGATAATGTCAAGAAATAGCTATTTCCTAAAGCATCAGTTACTCCTCCAGTATACAGACATTTCTGTTTGTACATGATAGGTATTAAGGTTAATAAAGTTTTCATAAATAAATAGGAGGAGAGAATATCAGGATACAATAAGAACTTTGAGTATGTCATTCTCAATTATTAGGTTTTTATTTTATTTTTACTGGAAAATAACAGAGGATCTTATATTATGATGTGAATTCCTGAAACTTGGTGATATTATTTTTATTACTCACAAAATTTTACGAAGCGCTTACAGTGCCAGAAATGTCCCTGCCACCCCATCTGCCGTGCAATTGACGATGCCGCATAGATCAGCACACTCCCTGGTACACAAGCACCTACTTGCTTCAGAGTGTGATGCTTTATTTAAGACGAATCCTTGCAGAGTGAATTCAAGTTGTTCATTGTATAAATGTCATTTAAACTTTCATCTTTAACATTGAAGAATTTCATTGTCAAAAGTAATCATTTTCTGATATAGCTCACTGATATTACAGAATGAAAACGGCAACAGTAACTGTAAGGGTTGTGTTCTCTGTAGGGCTACCATTTCTTTTACAGTCTTCATGGATACATGACACAGTACTTATCCCACTATCGACATTTGCATCGTTCCCTGTGATGTTTATCTTCCCTACTAGGTTTAAAAGGTTAAAAATTTATAAATCATTCCTTTCAAAATTGAAAAATGTGCTTCATTTTTATATTTTTAAATGACTTTAACATAATTCTTAAGGAATTTCAAAATTTGGGATTTGAAAAATAAACAGATACTTTAGTCCAGGTTGAAGTTTGACTTTCTCACATTTTTTCTTTCTGAGAAGTTTTTCTTCCTGGGCAGGTTTTTAGGTCCCACAATAATGACTCCAATGTGACTTAAAGCACCTGAAAGCATCATTCTTTCTTGATTAAAGTAAAATAAAAGGAAAAAAGGAAACACTAAATATATTTTTAATTTTACTTCTGTCTGAAAATGAATGAAGACATTACCTATTAATTTTTAAAGAATACATATATTTATGCACACAAACCTGTTTATTTGTATATATAGCTATTTATCATCAGCATACATACATAAAATCCAAATATTAAATAAACCCTGTGTCTTTTTCATTTTCTTTCCCCAAACCCCTGAATTATTTAAATATCTTTAGAAAGTTATTTTTTTTAGAATAAAACCTCTTGATAATCTATGTGGAACAAAATTCACTATGACAACATTTATAATTTACTATTTGACCTTGATCACAAGATTTCCAATGGACCTTCTCTAAAGGCCTAAATAAGGCATAAAACTTTCAGTATTAATGACTGCCAACCTCAGATAGCGGTATTCAGTATTACTAGAAATAATTTGACATTATTAATTATACATATCCATTGAATTTTTATCCGCAATTGAAGAGCTACTGATGTGTTGAGTTTTATGTGTGAGTTGTTCTGTTGGTGTTGAGAAATGGAACTGTGCATGTTTTGGGATATGCTTGAATCATTATTATTCCTTATAAATACACAAAAGTATGTGTTAAGGTAGACTTGCCAAGGAATAATGAGCCTTGTTTTGCAATAATAGGACCCACTCCATTAAAAAAAATGCTCATTAGCAACACTTCTATTTGGGCTTTATGTGAAGTCTTTATTTTTTTAGCAGATTATGTATGAAAAAATCCCCATACCATGAGAATGTAGGTCCATCAACTGTAGATAATGCACTAGTGGTGTGTGTGTGGGGGGGGTGTTGATTACAAGGGTGGCTAATAATGTCTAGGGAAAAGAGCTCTGTGGGATATTTCTGTACATTTCTCCCAATTTCTGAGAAACTATGATTGCCCCCAAACCTAGTCATTAAAGAAAAATTCGACAATAACTTCAAGTTGTCATCACTGGGCTAACCCAAGGGATTAAATGCATTTTAACCTCATAGCTGTGTACATAATGGACCAACAAGGAAGAGCTCTTGTTTGTTATGTGCAAACATGCTGTGATCAATTCCTGAAGGTCGGTGGAACCAAGGGAAGTTGAGAAAGAAAAAAAAAACACCACCTTTTGAAGGAAGTGAATTGAGGCTGGCTGTCATAAAAGACATTACCGCACACTAAGATTTCCTGCAGATGGCTTTTTCAAAAATGAGCTCCATTGACATTGGGATTGATAGAACATTGGGGTTCATAGTTACTATGTTTAGTGTGCTTATTTTTATGTAGTTTTAGAAAGTAAATATATTTGAAACATCACAAAAGGAGTAAGTTTTTCTAATGGTATTAAAATCATTTTTCAATTTTATAACAATAACCAATTTTTTTCTCATTTCCATATTGTATTTGGCTTCCTTACGTCACAGTAACTTAGGAAATCAATAAAATCTATATAACTATTTGGTTACAGAGGAAGCAGCATTTAAAGAATTGCTCAATTTACAAGCCATGATTTCTTTTTTTTTACAAGCCATAATTTCTAAAAATTGAAATCTTAACCACAAAATGATAAATATTCTTCTACAAAAAATAAGAGAATATAATACAAATGACACTGTTTTCTTAGGAATGAGAATGAAAGAAGATAAGTCCTGCAATAACTGGAGTTCACTACCTTGAGAGACTCCATAAGCTTTAGGAAGAAAAGAAGAAATGAAGCAAAGAGTGGAAGAAATTGAACTGAATCTTCAGATAGCATGGAAAATAGAATTTGAAGGACAGAGTACCAGAAAAGATACAGCTAAGATTTTGGAGAGCTACAGATCATCTTATTGAGTAGTGAGGATAATAATGATTCTGTAGGTAGAAAAGAGAAAAGAGAAAGAAGATCAGTTGAGAGAAATAGGGAAAATAGAAATATTATGGATTAAACATAACCATGTAAATAACTAAGTAAAATACAAATGGCCTCAACACAGCAATTAAAAGTCTGAGGTTGTTGGATTGAATAAAAAGTAATAATCAGCTATATGCTGCTTAAAAACACAACACTTTCAATTTAACAGCACCCACTGGTTGGAACTAAGACTGGAGAAAGAAATTTATCATGCTAATAATAGAATAAAACTTGACTTAATATATTAATACAAATGCTGATTTCAGAAAACAATTTATTACCAGAGATTTGAAAATAATGCCATTTCATAATGATAAATGTATTGGTCAGCTTTCCATTGCAGGCCAAAAGATTGAAACTAACAATTTAATGAAGAGCTTTAATTTGGTTCATAGCCTCAGAGGTTTCAGTCTGTGGTTGGCTGAATCCAAGACCCAACAATCATAGCAGAAGAGCAAGATGGCAAAGCTGCTCACTTCAGGGAGGGCTGGAAGCCGAGCACAGGGATGGGTACCAGAAATGAATGGGCCAGGACCAGATGTAGTCCCAAAGGTCACATCGCTATGGCCCACCGAGAAGGGTTCTAGGTGGCTTTAAAGTCAACCAAGTTGACAACAAAAGTTAACTGTCACAATGATAGATCTGTGTTTCAAGAGGACTTAATACTCCTGGATATGTATGCATCTAATAAGAGTTTATTACATGAAGCAAAAACTGTTAGTCTTGCAAGGATAGACACACAACTGAACAGTTCTCAAATATGGTTAAACGTTTTTCTTTCATTCACTCCACAATGATGTAATAAGTAGATATAAGAGCAGCAAGGAAACTGAAAACTTGAGAACTGCACCATCAAGTTCAATAATCTAACTGATGTTTTTACAATAGTTCACTCCACCAAGAAACAGCTGAATGCAATTCTTTTCAAATATAACAAAATCATTTATCAAAATAAACCACAATCCGAGGTATAAAGCAAGTCTTAATAAATATAAGAGGATTCAGGTTATATAAATTATTTTCCCTGACCACAATAAAATTCAATTAGAAATAATTGACAGAAATAAATATGGAAGAGTCCTCCCATCAAATATCATCTTACTATAAGATAAACTTCCATAATTCTACATATCAAGGATAAAAGCAAATAGAAAAATATTTGAACCAAATGAAAATGAAAATACTATGCATCAAAATTTGTGTGCTACTATTTTATAAGAAAAAAATTGAGTGTTGGCAATTTCTCACTCAGAAAGAGAAAAGAGAAAATGGAATCATATTTTTATAATTCAATTTTTATAGAACTCTAAAAGTTTCAAAGTCATTTGCAGTGCTCAAGATCAAATTAGTAGTAGCCTGTCAGAGTATGGGTAAATAGGTGGGATATATGGACTTCAAAGAGGTATAAGAAAATTTCCAGAGCTAATGATACATACATCATTGTCTTTTGCCAAATTTTTCATAGCCATACAGATGTCTCAAACTTTATCAAAGTATATACTTCAAAAGCGTGGTTTATTTAATTTGAACTATAGCTCATAAAGCTGGTCAAAATATCATTTCCCTGGAGGGTACAAATATAACAGTGACATTCTAGAGTTAGTAAATTATTTTTGCCTAATTGAAATGGACTTTGCATATGTTTGCACTGTATTTACTAAAGAAACATACTCAGCTCTTTATCATGAGGATTTATAGAGGCCAACTTCTATGTTGGTTGGACACTGTGTCTAAGTCCAAATTTATTTAACCAAATTCCATAGACTTAAGAGGTTAATGAACAGGAATTTAGTTCTTATGAGTTAGAAGGTTAAGTCTAAAGCCAAGGAAGAGGCAGATTTGGTATCAGGTAAAAATCAGCTGCCTGTACACAGCCATCTTTTCACTATAACTGAAGGTGGCTGAAGGGGCAAGGGATCTCTCTGAGGTCTCCTTTATGAAAGCTTTAATTTTATGCATGAAGATTCTGCCCTCATGACCTAATCATATGTCAACAGTCCACCTCCTATTATAAAAAGAGGACATAAAATTGAGCCTGTTTCAGATCTGTTGCTGAAATATCATCAACTTTCGAAACCACTAAACCAAATCCCCAGCCTCATCAACTTTTTAACCCATGACAAAAGTGAATGCAGTGCTTCTCAGTTGTTGAGAACGTCTGTTTGAAATTTCATTTTGATAAGTTCACATAATACTGTCTACCTTCAAAACTATTAAGTGTACAATACAGTCTTTAAATCTATAGGCACAATGTTGTGTATAATATATGTAGAATTGATTCATGTTGGATAACTGAGATTTTATACATTGTTTGCAGCTTCTCTTTTCATCTAACCCTACACTCTGGGCAACTACCATTATATATATTTTTTTTTTTCCTTTACTACTTAAAAGACTTAGTATGTGGAATCATGCAGGATTTTCCCATGACTTTCTCACTCAGCGTAATATCCTAAATTTTCATGCATGCTGTCACATATTTTAGATTTTTTTCTTTTTGAAGGTTGAATAAAATTCCATTGCACCTACACACTGAATTTTCTTCATTCATTCATTTAAAAATATTGGTTGTTTTCAAATTTGGCTGAGATAAGATTCCCCAGAATGAACATAAGAGTGGTAATATTTCTTTGAGATGCTGACTTCAAACATTTTAAATAAATCATCAAAATTGAATTGATGGATTATATGGCAATTCTACTTGTAATTTTTTGAAGAATGCCCATACTGTTTCTCATTGTAGCTACATGATTTTAAATCCTCTCAGCATGCCAAGGTTCTAATTTCTCTACATCCTAGCCAATGCTTTAAAAAATAACATGTGTCACATGCGGTATTTCATTGTTATTTTGATTTACATTTCCTTAAATATTTGTTACATTAAAAATCATTTCACACACCTTTTGGCCATTTGTATTTCTTGTATAATCAGTTCTTTTGCTCATCTTTTTTATTAAATTCTGTGATATTGAGTTATAGGAGTGAGTTCCTTATATACTTTGTTTTATAATTTATTTTTATTAGTACGTATGTGTAGTACATAGTGTTTGCATTCATATTAGGAAGTAGGTATATGTACTTTACATATTTTGATACGTTTTATTTTCTTTCACTGCCCCTCATTGCTCCCTCCTCCCATCTCTAGATCCCTTCCCCCATTTTTATTTTTTTAGTTCAATTTTGTGATATACAATGATTAGATTCATTGTGGGTAGTTAGTACATGTACATGACATAGCCTAATTATGTGTATTTCCCCCCCCATTCCTCCATCTTCTATCCCTTGGTCCCTTTCTCATGTGCAAAAGACCTATCTCCCTTTTTCCTTTCAGCTGTCTTTTATTTTTCTCCTTACTTTATTTATACTTTGGCTTTCTTATATAAGAGAAAATGCATGTAATATTTAAGTTTATGTGTCTGATTTATTTCATTAACAGTATGATTTCAAGTTTCATCCGTTTTCCTACAAATGAATCAAATCCATTCTTCTTTATAGTCAAATACTATTCCATTATGTATAAACACCAGTTTCTTTATCCATTCATCTGTTGATGGACATATAGGCTGCTTCCAAGATATAGCTGTTATGAATTATGCTACCCTACACATGGGTGTGTATGTATCATAGTAATATGATCTTCTTAACTATTTCAGGAATACACTCATTAGGGGAATAGCTGGGTCGAATAGAATTCCTATTTTTAGTTTTTTGAGGAATCTCCAGATTGATTTGTATAATACTTTCTTTCTGCTATGTAAGCTATCTTTTCATTTACTAAATGTATATTCTGAAGTGCAGAAGCCTTTTATTTAGATGTTGTCTTATTTGTCTGATTTTGCTTTTATTACCTGCACTTTTGCCTTCGTATTCATGAAATAATTGCCAAGACCAATGTAATGAAGTTTTTTCTGTATGTCATGCCCTATAAATTATAGAGTTTAAGATTTTCCACTTAACTCTTTAATTTATTTTGGGTTTATTTCTGTGCAAGGTGGAAGAGTAGAATCAAATATCTTTGGGTTATCTGTGGATATCTAGTTTTCTAACATCATTTGTCACAGAGACTAAACTTTACATATTATGTTTTTGTATTACTTTCAAAATCAGTTAACTGTAGGAGTTTATCCTTACTCTTTATTTCTTTCCAATGGTCATATGTCTGTTTGTATTTCAGGCCCATGCTTTTTTATTATGGTAGCTTTGTGATATACTTTTTAAAAAAATTCATTCATTGGTACATTTTAGGTGAACAACACAATTACTTTTCTCATTGGGAACTTGTACCTTTACATGATGCATCTTGGTTCTTATATTTTCCCCATTCCTAGCCCTCCCTTCACCCCCTCCACTCTTCCCTATTTACAAAGACTTTATTTCCATGTTTTCCATTTCTCATAATTTTTCCTTTTCCTTCTTTCTTTTCCCTGCCCCTCCCACTACCCCTACTCCTACCCCTTTGGATCTTTTCTTCCTATTTTTCATTATTGATTATGCAATCTAATCATTGGTACATTTTAGGTATACAATATAAGGACATTCATCATTGGAAATTTCCACCTTTACATAATCTCTCTGGTTCTTATTTTTCACCCTTGCCCAGCCCTCCCTTCAACCAATCCATTCCTGCATTATTACAAAGATTTTGTTCCTATTATTCCATTTTCTCATATTAATTTCATACACTTCTTTCCTTTCCCCTACCCCTCCCACTTCCCTCCCCTTTGCCCCTTTTCTTCCTATTTCATATTACCTATTATACATTTTAGTCCTTATTTACACATTCAGTTTCTCACACCAGAGAAGCTATTCAGTATTTGTACATGTGTGTCCTATTTATTTCACTTAAGAGTATGGCCTCAATGTGCATACATTTAGCTATAAATGTCTCTAATTTGTCATTTTTTATGGCAGAGTAGTACTCCATTTTTTAAAAAAATCACATTTTCTTTATCCAGTCTCCAGTTGATGGCATTTGGGCTGTTTCCAAGTTTTAGCTATCCCAAACTGTGCTGCTATGAACATGGGTGCACATATATCAGTGTGGTATGACACTTTTAATTCTTTGGGGAAGATCCCCAGCAGTGGAATAGCAGGGTCAAATGGGACTTCCAGTCCTAGTTCTTTGAGGTATCTCCATACTGATTTCCACAGTGCTTGCACCAGTCTACACTCCTTCCAGCAGTGGATCAGGGTTCCCCTTTCCCCACAGCCCTGCCAGCATTTGTTATTGGTTGATGTCATGATAGCAGCCATTCTTTCTGGACTGAGGTGGAATCTCAGCATTGTTTTCATTTGCATCTCTCAAATGACCAGTGATGTTGAATATTTTTTCATGTATTTATTTGCTATTTCTACTTCTTTGCCTGAGAAATGTCATTTCATTTCAGATGCCCATTTTCAGTCTGGGTCTTTAAATTTGGAAGGTCTGATTTTTTTAAGTTCTTTATAGATTCGAGATAGTAGACCTTTTTCTGAGGAAAAGCAGGTGAAGATTATTTCCCACATTGTGGGTTGTTTCTACACACTACTGGAGGTTTCTCTTGCTGTGCAGAAGCTTTTTAATAAGAAGAGATCCCACTTGTTGATTGTTTGTGGTAGTTCATAGGCAACTGAGGTTTGGTTCATAAAATCTTTTCCTACACTGCTCTCTTCAAGAGTTCTACCTAACCTCTATTCCAAGGGGTTCAGCGTTTCTATTTTAATATTTAGATTTTCAATCCATTTCAGTTTTAGTTTAGTACATGGCAAGAGATATAGGTCTAGTTTTAATGTTTGGCAAGTTGAAACCCAATTTGTCCAGCACCATTTATTAAAGAGGCTATCATTCCTCCAGTGAGGGTGTTTGGAACCTTTATTGAAAATAAAATAGCTGAGTGTGTCTGGCGTTGTTTCTGCATCTTCTAATCTGTTCCACTGGTCCTCAGGTCTGTTTCTTTGCCAGTAGCATGCTGTTTTTATCACAATAGCTTTGTAGTATAGTTGCAGGTTGGGGATTGTGATACCCCTGCCATGTCTCTATTACCTAGAATTGCTTTTGCTATTCTGGGTCTCTTCTTGTTCCAAATGAATTTCTGGATTGTTTTCTCAAGGTCCATGAAGTATGTTGCTGGGATCTCAATTGAAATTGCATTGAATCTATATAGCAGTTTTGGAGTATGGCCATTTTTACTATATTAATCTTTCCTATCCAGGAGCAGGGAATATCTGACAATTTTCTGATACCATCTTCAATCTCTCTTTTCAGAGCACTATAGATTTCAGAGAAGAGGTCTTTGATTTTTTTTGTTAGGTTGATTCCTAGGTATTTCAGTTTTTTGGATACTATCATGAAAGGAATTACTTGCCCTATTTCTCTCTCAGTGAGTCTGTCATTCGTGTAGAGGAAAGCTATTGATTTTTGTGTTTTGACCTTGTAACCAGCTACTTGACTGATTTTGATTATTAAGTCTAGAAGACTTTTGGTGGAGTTCTTGGGCTCTTCAACATAGAGTATCATGTCATCTGCAAATAATGACAGTTTGACTTCTTCATTTCCTATCTTTATTCCTTTTATTTCTTTCTCTTGTCTAATTGCTGTGGCTAATGTTTCCAAAACTATATTGAACAAGAGTGGTGATAGTGGACATCCTTGTCTTGTTCCTGATTTTAGTGTGAAGGATTTCAGTTTTTCACCATTTAGTATGATATTGACTGTTGGTTTTTCATAAATGGCTTTTATCAGTTTGAGGTAGAGACCATCTATTTGAATATTTTGTAGGGTTTTTATCATAAATGCATGTTTGTTTTTGTCAAATGCTTTTTCTGCATCTATGGAGATATTCATATGGTTTTTGTCCTTGGCTCTATTGATATAGTGTATTACATTGATTGATTTGCTTATGTTGAACCATCCCTGCATCCCTGGGATGAATCCCACTTGATCAGGGTGTATGATCTTCTTGATGATCTTCTGCATTCTATTTGCCAGTATCTTAGTAAGGATTTTTGCGTTTGTGTTCATTAGTGAGATTGGCCTATAGTTCTCCTTTTCTATTGGGTCTGTCTCTGCTTTGGGGATCAAGGTGATGCTTGCTTCCAGGAATAAATTTGGGAATATTGCTTCCCTTTCATCAATTTCATTGAAGAGTTTAAACAGTAGTGGCAGCAGTTCCTCTCTAAATGTCTTGTAGAATTCAGCAGTGAAGCCATCAGGGCCCAGGATTTTCTTAGTTGGTAAATTTTTAATTATGTTTTCAATTTCATTGGTTGATATTGGGTTGTTTAGAAATTTAGGTCTTCCTCATTCAATTTTGGCAATTCATATGTATCTAGGAATCTGTCCATTTCTTCTGTGTTGTCCATCTTTTTGGTGTAGAGGTTCTGGAAATAGGTATTTTTGATCCTCTGAATTTCTGCTGGGTCTGTTGTAATTTCACCCTTTTCATTCCTAATCGCATGGATTTGGGACTTTCCTTTTTCTGATAATTTTGTCTAAGAGTTTGTCAATTTTGTTGATTCTTTCAAAGAACCAACTCTTGGCTTCATTGAATTTTTGTATTGTTCTCTTAGTCTCCATTGCATTGATTTCTCCACTGATCTTTATAATTTCCTCCCTTGTATGAGCTTTGGGTTTGTCCTGCTCTTCTTTTTCTAGAAGCTTGAGGTTCAGCATCAGATTGCTTAATTGAGCTTATTCTGTTTTCCTAATATGCGTATTCACTGCTATGAATTTCCCTCATAAGACTGCTTTCATTGTGTCCCATAGATTCCAATATGTTGTATTGTCATTTTCCTTTAATTGAAGGAACTGTCTGATTTCTTCTTTAATTTCCTCTATGACCCATTGGTTATTCAGAAGGGTGTTGTTCAATCTCCACGTGTTTATGAAATTTTTTGAGTTTCTTTTGCTATGGATCTCCAATTTCATCGGACTATGGTCTGATAATATACAGGAGATAACTTCAATTCCTTTGCACTTACTTAAACATGTTCTATGTGTGAGTATGTGGTCTATTTTGGAGAATGACCCATGTGCAGCTGAGAAGAATGTGTATTCCGATTTTGTGGTGTGGAAGACTCTGTCAAGATCTGGTAAGTTCATTTGTTCAAGAGTTCGATTGAGTTCTAGTATTTCATTATTTATTTTTTGTCTAATTGATCTATCTATTTGTGACAGTGGGGTGTTGAGACCCCCCACTACAACTGTGTTAGTGCATATATGACTTTCCATGTCCATTAGTATTTGTTTTATATAGTTGGATACACTAGTGTTTGGTGCATTGATATTTATGATTGTCATCTCTTTCTGTTGGATTGTTTCCTTTACAAGGATGTAGTGTCCTTCTTCATCTCTCTTAATCAGTGCTGGTTTGAAATCTACGTAATCTGCAGGGAGTATTGCTACTCTTGCTTTTTTTCAGGTTCCCGTTTCATGGAGTATTGTTTTCCACCCTTTAACTTTCAGTCTGTGAGTTTCTTTTGGAATTAAGTGTGTTTCTTGTATGCAGCATATTGGATTTTGCTTCTTGACCCATTCTGCCAGTTTATTTCTTTTGATTGGTGAATTGAGACCATTAACATTGATGGTTATAACTGAAATGTATTGACTTATCATTGCCATGACTTTTTCTTTTTGTTGGGTTGTCCCCCTTTACATTTAATTTCTTGTTTTGCCCGATGGGTTCATTCTGCTTTGCTTCCTGGGGTTGTGATCCTCCATGTCTGTTCCTAGGCTATTGTGTAAAATTCTTTGGAGTGCTGGTTTGGTATTCACGAAGTTCCTAAGGTGCTCTTTGTCATGAAAGTATCTTATTTCTCCATCAATTTTGAAAGATAGTTTTGCAGGGTACATCCATCTGGGTTGGAGGCTGTTTTCTTTTAGGGCTTTGAATATGTCCCTCCAAGCTCTTCTTGCCTTGATGGTTTGTGTTGAGAAGTCTGCTGTGATTCTGACGGGCTTTCCTTTGTATGTGATTTGTTTCTTTTCTCTGACTGCTTGGAGAACTTTGTTCTTCTGTTGAGTTTCTAGAGTCTTAACAATCATGCCTATGTGCTGTTTTTATGGATCAAGGCTATTTGGAGTCCTATATGTCTCACTTATCTGTATGTCAAGTTCTTTTCCCCTGCTTGGGAAGTTTTCTGCCATTACTTCTGTGAAGAGTTGTTTTTATGTCATCTGCACTCTCTCCTGTTTCTTCATTGACTCTAATCAGTCTTATGTTAATCTTCTTTGCATTGTCTAGCAGCTGCTGGATTGATTTCTCATGTTCCCTTATAATTTTGAAACAATTTTTCTTTTCCTGATCATTAATTCCAATCTTATCTTCTGTATCTGAAATTCTGTCCTTGCATTGGCTCATTCTGCTGTGCAGACTTTCAATGGAGTTTTTCATGTCCTGGAAATCTATTTGCATCTGTTTTATGGATTCCATTTGTTTCTTATGTTGATATTTCATCATGTTCCTTAGCTCCTCTCTAGATTTATTAATCATGTCTTGCACTAGGAGCCCAATTTCTCCTGTTATCTGAGAAATTATTTCTGATTTCATTTTATCCAGATTCCCTTTTGTTGCCAGTTCAGTGGGTCTAGGCTGTTGAGTATCAGTGTTCCATCTCATTTCCCTTTGGGGCTGCTGTAGGTGATCTGGAAGTCTGGTTTTGAGACTTATTTACATGTTTTCTCATTTTGACTGTGGGGGGCGGGGGGGTGCTATTGGCATCTGTGTGGCTCACCTCCTCTGAGCTGGGAGAAGTGGGCCAGGGGCCGGGAGTGGCAGTAGGGATGGTGGCCCAAAAGCCCCTTCCTCTGTGCCCAGAGTGTTGGGACATTTGGCAGCCTGGAAGCCCCTTCCTCTGGTCCAGGAGCAGTGTGATGGCAGCTCAGAAGCCCCTACCTCTGGGCAGGAATTCTTTAAATGCTGAGAACTTGATTAGCTGTAGTACAGTGTTCTGGTGGTCTGGTGTCCTCTACATCTTTGTAGTGTGGAACCAGGTGGCCGTACAGAGAAGAGGCCAAAGGAGTGGGGGGGTCCAGTGGATCGCTGCCAGGGCGTGGGCTGATTCGGTGTTTTCCGCCTGACTGGCGACCTCGGGACAGCGTCCACAGACCTGCCTGTCTGCAGTGGGCTGATTTGGTGTTTTCAGCATGACTCTGTGATATACTTTTGCAATCAAAATTGTAATATCCATACATTTGTTCTCTTTTAAGATTGTTTTGACTTGACAGTAGTTTGTGATTACATATATATTTTAGAATTGTTCCTAAAAAGATTTTTTTGGTAAACATACCATTGAAATATGTTGATAGGTATTAGAGATTTCATTATTATGTAATCCCCTTTTAGTAGTATGAGTATTTCATATCATGAAATCTGTTAGTAAACAAATTCATATAACTAAAGAGTAGAATGGTGGTTACCACAGTGAATTGGAATTAACAAAGAGCAAAAAATTTCAGTCAAGAAAGGTAACTGAGCCCTAGATATCTGCTGTAAAATACTGTCACTGTAATCATAAATAATGCACAAAAAAGAGTTAAACTTGCTTAGAATGTTGACTCCACATTAAATGCTCTTACCAAAATAAAATTCAAAGTCTACTAACAATATGTGAGTGAAATCTGGTTTCTAAAATAGCAAGACTTGAAACAGGGAGATCAGATATAAAGTCTTTGCAATAATTCAGGTCAGAGAAAAATCTCAAAGAGAAAAGAAATGAACATGCTATTGAAACAAAGTACTTAAAATGAATTGACAAAGAAGTGAATGTAGGTGATGTTTATGGCATATTTTATTGTATATATCAATATGATTTTTAATTCTATGGTAAAAGAGAAGGACATTTTAAGATACAAATTTAGAAGCTGTCTCTATAAAGCTCATATTTCATAAATTCAAAGTAAATAAGTAAATATGATCACCAAGATTGTAACTAGATCACTTCTGCTTGACATGGGATTCACCTGTAGGCAACCTTTTCTTGAAGACTCTTTATTATGTGGGTTAAGACTTTCCTAGCATGGAGCAGCAATCAAAGGTTCATCTCATCAAATTATTTCTTTCCCTCTTTCATTTCATAGATTCCAGATCTATATCAAAATAGAAAAGATTTTGTCTACATCTGCTCGCCTTCCCATACCCTTCAAAATAACTTTATTCTTGTATCATCTAATCCAGTTTTTGTCACCTGGTTCTGTGAGGAACTGAACTAACTCATAGTGTGAGTAATTATATGGTTACATTGATGAATAATTGAATTGAAGCTCAACGTGAGAAAATAAATATACGAACACAGTAAAAAACTGTGTCAGTTTTGTGGAATCAATAATTTTAGGTTTTGGGAGTCAAAGAATTGTTGAGATTGTGATACTAGAAAAATAATCTAGAAATAGAGAAATTAGTAGTTGAACACTGGGCTCTTAAAATTTGAATTATCAAGAAAGTACAAGTGGCCATTAACAGGATTATATCTAAAGTATAGACAAGTTAAGGTAGAATTAGAAGGAAGATATATTGGGAAAAAGGAGGTCAAGGAATAGGCAGAGCTGAGTTCATTTTTCATCTACATGTACACCAATATCAAGAATTATCAAAACACAAATTTGAAGAATTAGAATATTAAGAATGATATTTTAGTAAAAAGAAGTTGACTTGAGTGTTTAGAAATGTGTACAATAAGGAAAGTGGATGACATAAGCTTCAATGCTGAATGATTAGAGGAAGCATGAAGGAGATACTGGAAGTATCAGTGGGAGCAAGGTACATAGTTGCAGGCATTAGAATTTTAAAATCAATGGAGCACAAAGTAAAGTCCTATTTGTATGAGCACACCACAGTAGCATGCTAGAATAGTGAATTTTGCAGAGCATGTCATGCATTAAGCTAACTGAAGATTCCAGTTGAGTTGTTTGCCTACATTCTGAGAATTTATTACCTAAAACTTACTCTCAGATGTTGTCAGTTATTTCTATTTTGAGGAAAATAAAATTTAACCCACATTTATGAAAATTATTTTCCAATGTAATAAATTAAAATACAACCAGGCAAAAGTTAGTGAGCTAACTGGTAACATCCACAGAGAATTTAGATTAAATTAGACCATAACATCTGCATCAAAGTGTGATAAACCAGAAGCAATAATACCTATGGCTATATGTACTTAAAATGCTGGCATACATTTAACTGAAGCATTGTTAGGATGGTAAATCAGCAACATGCAGAGAAATAATCATTTTAATCCCACTAACTCAAGTGGATCATTTTATTTATTAAATAAAATTACCTACATAATAAGATTTTACATGACTACATTTTTATCACTAAATCTACAGGATCTAAATGTAAATCTCATACAAATAAAACTAAAATATTTGTCTATAAAAATAAAAATGAGCTTCATAGATAATGAATGAAAAATATATGTACTTGATCCATTTCAATTATTGATTCTTGATAGTTGAAATTTCTTTCAGTAACTAGTTATGTAGTTAGGGTTAGGTATTATAGTTACACCTAATTAAAACCATAACATTGCAGAAAAAAAAAATGAATATTTGTCTTAACATCCAGCACATATCACAATATCGAATGAGCGACAGGAAACCTTCCCCTTCTATTTATACTTAATGTACATCCAATCCAGCTGGAAGGGCCCTGCCATAATGCCTTTCTACATGTTGCTACTATTCTACATGTTGCTACTATTCTACATGTTGCTTCCTGGCTCTTCTCAATGTTCCTGTTTTGCAGTTCTGCATCATGCCATGTGACTTGTCACATTTCTAACCAATAACAATTTTCTTGAAAATGAATGTAAGAATTTTAACATGCTAAGCATGGACTCCACAGTTATTTGTTGACAATTTTTTCTTTGGAAGTTTATTTATTTTTATTGTGCTAATACAATTAGATGAATGCTCCCTTTGATAAAATACATACCTTAGCCTGGAAAATATCGCAGACTTACTTATGAAATCCAAAATATTCTCCCTCCTTTTGATATAAACCCCTCCTACTGTTCTTGCTACTTTTTGAAGGAGTTCTGGAAGCTCTCTTTGATGAGTGCTTTTAATTGCAAAGTACTAACTGCCTTGATGTCCTAGATTGATACAAACCTTCTGGCTTTCATGGACATTTTGCCTTTGGGTATGAGGCAGAAATTTTACAGTTCCTAAACCAGTGAACAAAATAGAAGAGGACCTGTTCAAATAGTTCCAGAAATGCTTCAGGAACGTGGTAAAAATTATGTGATAAAAATGTTATAAATCAGCTTGAATTGTGCTTGCTTTGGCAGCACATACACTAAATCAGCTTGAATATTTTGAGAGGAGTTAGTGGCAATGTGTCTTTTACTGCAATAATTTTTTAAAAATTTGAAATATTCACTGTATATTTTGATCATACCATGTATGAATGTATTTGTTATGGTTTAGATCCAAATTTCTACAAAAGTTTCATGTGTTCAGAAGTGGGGCTTTTGGAAGATGATTGAAACATGAGAACGTTATACTCATTAGTAGATTAATCCATTGATGAGTTCATAGGTGAATAAGCTATTAAGAGGTGGGGCCTATTCAGAAAATATTTTATTGGGGGCATGATATAGAAGGGTGCATTCTTGTCCCAGGTTTCTCTCTTCTCTTTCTGTTTGTGAAACCCATGAGATAAACACCTTCCTGTGGCCATGCCCCTGCATTATGATGTCTATGCCTTGGAGCCAACTAACCATGGAATGAATTGTCTAAAACTGTAAGCAAAATTAAACTTCTTCCTTTTTAATGTGCCAGTAACAAAGATTTTATCCCAGCAATGAGAAAGATGAATACAGAATATCTGTAATGACAATGTGGTCATACTGTGACTATATTTGGCAATACAGTTCAGAAATCTTTGGAACTGGTTTGTAGGAAAAATTTGGAAAGGTTTTGAAATGTCTGTTGGAGAAAGCCTGAAAGGATATAAGCAAAGTTTCATGAGCAGTTCTGGTCAGAATTTAGACCAGACTCTCAACAGGAATATAGTCAGGGAAGGTCATGCTTAGCAGGTTGCAGATAGGAAGGAGGACTCTATTAAAAACTGGACAGAGGCCATTTGAATTACATTCTGGCAAAGAACTTGCCTTTATTTTGCTGATAGCCTAAGAGTTTGTGTGAGATTTGATTTAAAGTTGGCAGAATAATTGATCTGGTGGAGAAAATTTCAAGGCAACCCAATATTCAGGCTGTAATATAGGTACTTATCTCTTGTTTTAACTCAATATGTAGAATAAGAAGCACAAAACAGAGGCAAAATATATAAAAATTGTGTAATCTGACCTAAAAGAAAATATCTATAAAGTTGGAGCCAAGGAGTGGGTGCTCTCTGAAAAAATTAGCATCATTAAAAGGAAGCCTCATAATTTACATCAGGACAATGCAAAAGATAGCTTAAAGGCATCTCAGAAATTGGCCACACTCCACTCATCACGGGCTCAGGAATGTAACAAGGTTAATTCTTTTGAAAGCCTTGCTTTAAAGGATACCCACATGTACCCTGCTCACTCAGAGCCAAGAAGGAAACAATATATACAAGTTTAGTCATCCAGGAACTCGTGGTCCACAGGTGCTCAGCTACTGCTTGAGCTGATGGCAGACCTTAGCATCATCCACATGGTGTTGGTTGTGTTGGCATGCAGAATAAAGAATTGTGCATCAGAGAAGATTCCATTTACATTTCAGTAAATAAACAAACAAACAAACAAACAAACCCTGGGAGTTCAATGCACGAATATGTGAAAATGAAGCCAAAGATCTAGTGGAGACACCAGAGAGTTAGAAGTTTCAGGGTATGAAATAGCTACTGGAGAAAATTTCAGGCAGCAAACAGAGCCAGCACAAGAGAGAAAAGAGATCTGTGCCCAGCAATTTTCAAGGCCATAGAGTTGGGCCTGTCCAAGACCACTGGAATTCACATCTCATGGGAAAGTGCTGTAAGTTGCAATTGCCAGACTTGGGGATACAGTGTTTAATATTTTCCCTGCAGGTTTTTGGTCTTATTTTGGTCCATTCCTTTGTATTCCCTTTTTCCTCCCTTTTGGAATAAAGTGTTTATCCTGTGTTCATTGTTGTCAGACATATTTAGCTTTCTTTCTTTTTTTTTTTTTTTCTCCCAGCTAAGAGGTTGCCATGAGTCTCACAGGACACTTTAGCTTGGACTTTTCAGCAATGCTGGAACTATAAAGACTTTGGTAAAACTTAGAGAAGGACTAAATGCATTCTTCATAGTGAGATGAACATGAGCTTTTGACAACCAGGGGTAGAATGATATTGTTTTGATTTAGAATGTCCCACAAATGTCTCATGTGTTCAGAGATGGGACTTTGAGAAGGTGATTGCATCATAAAAGTGCATACTAATATGTGAAGGAACCCATTGGTAACTAAATATACTGTTAATAGATAAGGCCCCACCTGAAGAGGTGGGGGTTGCTGGGGGCTTGACCTAGAAAGATATATTTTGTCTCTGGCTCCTCCCTACTCTCTCTACTTCTGGTTGCCATAAGGTGAACATATCCACTCTGCCATGATGTATGTGCCTTGGAGCCAGTCAACCATGGACTGAACTCTTGAAACCTGTGAGCCAAAGTGCAGTTTCCCTTCTTTAATTTGCAGGTGGCAAATATTTTGTCCCAGCAAGGAGAAAGCTGTCTAATACAATGTTTTATATGTGATTTCAATATATCTAAATAATTTGCTCATAAACAGCCAATAAACTTGTTATTTTCAACTTGTAGAAATACTATTTTTCAGAAAAACTAAAGCAGTTCTATTAAATAACTCATTTTAATCACTCACTTTTGCTTTACCATTTGCCTAATAATTATTTTTAAATCAGCATAAAAATATTTGGCTGTCAGAGGTCAGACTGCATTTCACCTGCAGAATTGTGCTGAAAGTTAATAACATTTCTAGCAAAGGATAAGTTATGAGGTTATTACAAAAATGAAAGAAAAATAACCAGGCATTGTTTGAAAGAGTGAAAAGTTATGAAAGGTCAATGGTTCATATATTTAAAATGCATACATAAATTATGTTTTCTATTTTGGTACATTATAATTTTCAGTTGGAAAAGTCATTGAATGAATATAAAGTAGATCAGAATGAAACATTATTTATGTTTATAAATTCAAATTTAACTCATTTACATAGTGCTTAAGATGAAAGTGATTCTTAATTTTGGCATAAAACTTTAAAGTGAAAGATTTTCTCAGTAATAACTATTTTTTGAAGTTCAAAATGATTCTATTTGGTAGTCACTGAAATTATCCCCCTTTTATCAAAGAAAGCTTAGAAAGAAATATTAACTGTGTTATAAAATCATATAGCCAATATTTATAGGTTTTGATTTGAGTATGAGTCCACTGAATCTGGACCCCAATGACTTAAATAAATTGTGTAGAAAGGACAATAGAATGAATCTTATACATAGATACCATTGCAGAGTATTTATTATTGTAATTAAAATTACCAGATAATTCAATCTTGTTGTTGTTCTACTTGGTAGTTTTTTCTTTGTATACTGTTGTCTATCCCAGTAGAAGAATCTGACTCAGTGATAATCATTTGCACAGTTCTTGTATTACTCAGAAGGCACTAGAGGGTGGAACATTTCTAGCCTTAGTGCTACCAATAATAACACTGTGATCAAATATATCATATCTATTTATTTATAGTCTGATTTGTAATACTGTGAACCAGTTAACTGACTTTTAGTTAATTGAAAGTCCTAACATCCACATAGGGACCACAAAGGTCCAAGGGTTTTGGTAGTTTTAGAAGTTCAGGGAGGTCTGATTTCTCCCGACACTTCTGAGAGCCAGGAAACAACTCAGAGGCTTCCAAGTGGGAGTGTGTGTCACTGGTGGATGTTTCTCTTGATGCTGGTTTATCAAATGAATATCAAAATAATAACACATTTTAAAAAGCTAAATTTGTGTGGTTACTCGTAGATATGTTTTGATAACCTACAAATGACTGTGGTCTACAAAAATTATGAATCAGTGAAGGTAAGTGTGTTCAGATTGTGTCTCCCAGAAAATTCAGTTGATAGTATGGTAAAGACTGAGAGCCTAAGAAAAATGGGACTCTTGTTTTCTAGTCTGTTTTTTTGAAATCATGATCTCACTAATTTCACTACTCAAAAGCATACAACTAATGGGCTGAATCATGGCTCCTTAATATTTATATTTTGAAGTCCTAATATTCAGTATCTCACAATGTGACTGTATCTGGAGATGTTATCTAAAGAAATAATTAAATTAGAATTTAGCAATATGGGATATTCAAAGAGATTGTGCCTTTATAAAATGATTGACTGTAAGAGTACTGAGTCTGACACAGAAGAGAGACCTTGTGAAGACAAGGAGAAGTTGGCCATCTACAGCCCAAAGAAGGAGATATCAAAAGGTGCGATCAGTGCCAACACTGATCTTAGAATTCCTGCATGTAGAACTATGGGAAAATAAGTTTACCTTGTTTAAGTCACTGTATCTGTAGTGTTTTGCTGTGACAGCTCTATAAGCTATGAAGATAAAAATAAAATAATTCATTTAGTGAAAAATTCTTTGTGCCAGATATTTGCATAGGACTGGAGAAATGAACAACCTAACTTTGGGCCAGATAGGAGATCACAGGCAATATCATATACCTCCTTGTTGCCATAAGTCAATTCAGCTTAACTATTTACCAGCTATTTATTCAAATATAATATTCTTAAAATTATTCCAAATGTGTAATTAGCTGGAGAAGGAATAATTCTGTATCTTGTCTGTGATGTATATACATATGCTTTAAGAATTACAAAATTTTATATAATTACACACACAAATTAGAGTATGTAAAATTTGGCAGAAGTCTACTGTAGTTATCAGTATTGTACCAACATCATTGTCTTGGTTTAACATTGCACTATAGCTATGCAAGTTACCATTAGGAGAAGCTTAGCAAAGGATACAATGGAATTTTTGTGCTACTGTTCAAATTTGTTGCAATTTATTGTTGTATGCCAAATACAAAATTTTAAAGAATTTTGAAATGATAAGTAACATGTCTTTTATGTGTTTTTAAATTAATAATATAGAAGCATATGACAAATCATGTAAATTCAAACATAGAACAGCCAAAATAACTGGAGAATCCAAATGTGCAGAAAGTAAGAAATAATGTAAAATGTTTTCTTGATATTATTGTATCCATGAATGAATAAAATATTGTATTCAAAATTTAGGACTTTCATGAAAATTTACACCTAATCATTTGTTCAAAAATATTGTTTGAAGGCTAACTGCTTGGAGTTTAATTGTTAGACATTAGGTGGAGTTTTTTGTTAGCGATAGCTAGATAACAATAAATAGTAGCAGACATATCTAAAAACTGGCATATTGAGAAGGATGCTTCTAAATTTGAACCATAATTAATTGTCAGAGGGGAAAATTGGATGCCTGACTATGAAGAAAAAATAAGCCTCTACTCACTCATTTAACAGAGTTATAAATGAACGATCTCATAAATATATTCCATTTTTGTTTGAATTTTTCATGTTAACATAATGCAAAGTAACAGCACAACAAATACTTTATAGTACATCAAGTCTTATGTTCTTCATAAGGAGTATTAAATGGGATGAATGTCTAAGGAAATCCTAGTGATTTTTGTATATTCCTGGGGAATGTTACAGATTTTACTCCTTTTTTAATCTATCAACTACAGGTATGTACTCTTCCAAATTCTCTTGTCTTCCAAACCATCTCCTATCATTTTTGAAATTATGCTATATCTCAGAAAATAAGTATATTCTATAATATGTTTTAAAAGTTTGCTTTTGTCATTTAAAATGTGAGTTTAACTAAAGAGGATTTGTCCTGCATTAAAAGGTTTAAACTCTTAAGAAAACTATAGTCTAGTAACTATTAATAATATTAAACATCCAAAGTAAGAAATGCTAAAACATTCAATATTTAGAGAAATGAAACCTTATGAAAGTATAATTATAGAGAATGCTTTATTCCTTTTATAGATTGCTTTTCTTCCACTTGTTTTGCCTTGAGTTAAACAAAAATGCTTTTGATCATGCTCCTTTTGTAGTGTTGCAGAAGCCTTTGGAGAAAGAGGAGTGGTGTGCTTGTGGAATCATTTAGAGGGAAACGAGTCTATGAATTGAAATAGTGCTGCACCAGTTCCCATTTTATTTTTCTGGCCAGTGTTCTTGAATTCAGTAATATGCAATTATAGTAACTGCCAAAATGAGCACTAACTCAATAGGGAAAAAAGAAAATAGGCCTGATGTTCTTGCTCCTGAAAAGTAATTACATCCCTGCATCAAGAAAATAGGAATCATCATGTAAAAGAATACTAAGGGTAAGCTAAAGAGGCCTATAGGAAAATTCCATGGCAGGACATAAAGACTCTTTTGACTGTTATGAGTAAAGCAGGTAAACAGAAATCTATTCGACATAATGTGTCTGTGAATACTTTTGAATAGCTTTTCTCACACTGTTATGTGTCAGCTTTCTTAGGAGGACAATTTGAGTCTGATGTGGAAAGATAGAGAAAACATTTTTAAAACTGTTTTTAGTTTAAAAGACCTTACTTACTTTCATACCCTAAACTTAGGATTATGGCTCTTAACCACAGAAAATTAGTCTTTTCCCTATGTTGACACCCTGTGTCATTTTGTGTTTGCTAGCAAATTTCTGGGTTCCTCTAGTATGGAGATATAAAAAGCTAACAGTGTTCCCCATGGAGAGTCTCAGCACCCACGGAAAGAGAGCAGTACTTAGCTATCATTAGTAGCTTCTGATCAAGATGATCATTCTTGGTGTTTCAGGCATTATTGCTGTTTTTCTACCTCCTTTATGGAAAGACCATATCCACTGCTAGACTGATAGATCAGTTACATAATTATTTACAACTAAAAAAAACCTGTTCACAAAAATGGCTCACTTAAAACAGGTAAATAATAATGTAAATACTTTCCATACTTTCAAGAGAAACTATTCTAAACAGCATACGAGAACCAACACCTTATTGAGAATTAGAATTAAGTTCTGATCAAAGTTATATCCTCAATGTAGGTTCACAATTGACTGATGCAGAAGTGAATCAAGACACCATGTCTCATTTGCTTTTATTAACGTAATACTCATATAAGAGTACAGTGATGACATGCAACATGCCCTTAAAACATAAAAACTGCAGAAAGTGGGGATCCTTCATAAATCTACAATAATGTAGAAGCATGAGACCTTTTACCACATTAGAACCACTTAATTCTGCTGTTTTTATTTGAGATGACTAAGATGATTCCTTCAAAAATGAATGAAGACATCTATAATTTTATTATTTTTCTAATTGCTCACCTATTCTAGCTACATAAGTTGGAGAGATTTCCAGTTTTCTAAAGCCTCGTATGTTATTTAATAAAATATTTTCAACTGACTTTTCGATTATGATATGGATAACTTTAATAGTACAACATTATCTTACTCAAAAAAATCATGAAAAATTGTAACTCATTGGTACAAAATCATATGTAATACCCTCTCACAGTATTACTTGTTTACTCTGTACCTGAAAATATTTTACTTATTTTGAATTTTAAGTTTTAGCATATTTGTAAATGATCAAATTTGCTGGTACTTTATTATTTTATTGTTTTATTCCAATATATTAGCATTGACTTTCCTTAAACAATAGTAAATCTTCTATTCTACTTAAATTTTCTTTTTTCTTATACACTCCTTCTAATTTGAGTTTATTCTCACACAATGTATCTTATTTTAGTACTATTTAAATGCTGGGTTTCTGCATTTTGCATTTAAAAATTACACATTTTCAAGACTTGTATATTCATATCATGTATAATGTTCCTACTGCCAAATATTAATTTGAATTTTTATTTTCTTGTCTAAGATTTATTTCAAAAGGTGAATTTAATTTAATGATTTAATATACTGTTATTTTGCCTTTAAAATGTTCCAGTAAAATTCTTAATGAGTTTTTTTAAGCGCTAATGCATGCAAACTATTAATGTTTCTGTAACTATTTAAAAACCAATGAAAATACTAAATGTGCGAATATGTTTTCATATTCATCTATTGGATACCAATTCTTTATCTGTCCCAAGTCATAGAAAGAAGAAGGAGAGACAGGCCTTATAGCATCTATGGTGTGCATCCTGCAAGTTAGAAAGTATTTTCCAGGTGACTGCCTGAGACATTGGGGGTTACCCAGATAAAAGCCATAACAGCTGCCTGATAGTCAGTAACTTTTCTGATGACGTCAGCACTGGTATTAACCTTGTGAGTTTCGGGAATAGATATTAATGTGGATTGTATTACAAAGTGCAAACATAAGAAATAGTCTTATTTTCTTGATGGCCAGTACATGTAGTTTAAAATCGGGCATATGTGAAAAATTATTCAACATGCAGAGGCATCAGTGCAATTTTCCTTTATTTTAGTACATGCCTGTAGTACATAATGGTTACAATGATTATGCGGAGTTGGTATATGCACATAATACATCATAACTTGTTTTTTTTCCTTCCTTATCCCCTCCCTCCATTTCTTGGTCTTCTTCGCTTTTGCAGAAGTTCTATGATCTATATTTTATTTTGCTCTTTAACTTATTTACACTTTTGGTATCTCATATAAGAGAAACCATGTGATATTTACATTTTTATGTCTTATTTATTTCACTTAACATTATGGTCTCAAGGTGCATCCATTTTTCTACAAATGACTGAATTAATCCTTCTTTACAGAAGGGTAGTACTCTGTTGTGTATATCACATTTTCTTTTATCTAGTCATCTGTTGATGGACATATAGGCTATTTCTAAAATTAGCTATTATGAGCAGTCCTGGTATAAACATGGGTATGAATGTGTCACTGTAATATGATGCAATATGATTAACTCTTTGGGGAAGATACGTAGGAGGAGAATAGGTGAGTCAAATGGGATTTCTAGTTGGTTATTTGAGGAATCTCAATACTGAATTGCATAGTGGTTGTACTAGTTTACACTCCCACCAACATTGTAGAAAGTTTTCCTCCCCCTCAAAATCTGACAACCATTTGTTATTTGATTTCTTAATGATAGACATTCTTAATGCAAGATTAATACAAAAGCTGATTGATGAATTTATGTAGATTCACATTGGAAGTAAACTCTAAAATTTTGTTGTGTTATATCAGAGAAAAATACAATCATTTAAAAGGGTTATAAATATCCCCCTGTTGTTAGCCACATAATTGCACAAGGCTTTTCTTCAAATAATACAACATATCTCAATAAAATGTATGAAAATCCAAATATAAAAATACACTTGTGATCTAAGTACTCTGACATTAGGGAGAATTGCAAAAATGTAAATCAATGCCACTCTTTTATTTTATTTTTTTATAACTTAGAACTTGATTTTTAAAAAAATATATTAACCTACTCTAGGTTAAACATTATTGCTTTTAAATAAGTAAATGCATATTATGTAATTTCTAAAATTTAGTATTCAGTATGGTAAATACTAGTAAATGACACCAACATAAAGGAAAGGTTTTGTGTTTTGAAATAATTTTCAGAGTGTAGGACAATTTTTACCAGAAATATTTGAGAAATATTCTTCTAGTACATGGTGTCTTATTTTCATGCCATACGTAATTATTTTGACCTTTATCTGTTATTTATTGTCAATATAACAAGCCCTCCCTATCTTAACAGCTAAAACCAACAAATCTCGATCTTATGACTCAGTACGTGTTTCTGATCTCAACTGGGCTCCCTCATGTGCCTTTAGCTTTGTTTGAGACTTAAGATTAGAAAATAAACTTTAAAAAGTAAATTACTGATATTTGGTATTAGTAGTATCTTTATTATTAATTGATGCAATTCTTATTTAATTGTAAATTAATATAGTATTATTACTTAATATATTCTCATAAGCTAAGAGATGTCTGTTTTATAGTTCACTGTGCATAGTTTATGATATTTGTAAAACAGGTAGTAACATGATAGAAATTATGCGTCAGTGTTTATTCTGTTCAACATTGAATATAATGATCATTTTATGTTCTCTTATCATTTAGTTCTGTTAGAATTTAACCTCCTTGAGAATCAGAACTATACGTAGCACTTAATAACCCCCTAGTAAATATTTGTTGAATTATTGTTCAGATGCCAAATAAATGAATAAAAATGAATCTAAATAAACAGAAATTTAATGAGATTTGAATACATTATTACTTATCTATATGTCTATCTAATTTACTTAATACTTCTAAGAAAGGTAATTATGTAGATAAATATTCTGTAGGGAGTAAAAATAAAACTCATTTTGTATTATATAAAACAAAAGCATAGACAGGAAGATGAAAGACGAATTCGTGTCAGGGCTTCCTCAATACTTTCTTTATTATTCCACATTTGTTCTTTTATAATCCACCATCTTATATGCACCAGGAAAATTATGATTTTAAAGGTGCTCAGGAAACAATTCAATCACTGATTTTTAATTGAAGCATTATTGATAATTTGGGAAAATGCAAGCGACAAAAACCTTTGCAGAGCAAAGCCAATAAATGGAATAATCATGTTAGAATAATTTTCAATTAGAATATGGTAATTTTAAAAGTCAGAGTACAAATCCAAATTGAAATGCCATGAAATGTATATAAATAAATATCTGATGAATAATATTATTGTACTCCTGAATGTAATGACTTTTACACCTATTCTTTCTTCAACTGTAAATAAAAATAACATTTCAAGACTTGTTTGATTTTCATCTAAAACAAAAGATGTCCTTAATAATTCTGTATCATAGACAAAGTACCTATGCTTTTTATTACAGAAAATTCTCCAAGACAGTATTTTCTAAATTATTACACATGTCTTAGAATAGTTGAAACTTGATAAGGCAATTTTTAATTTTTTTGTTGTTGTTAAATTCTTTTATTGGTACATTGTAGGTATACAACACAATTACATTTCTCATTGGGAATTGTACCTTTACATAATGCATTGTGGTTCTTATTTTTTCCCCATTCCTAGCCCTCCCTTCACCCCCTCCACCCTTCCCTATTTACAAAACTTTATTTCCATTTTTTCCATTTCTCATCATTTTTCCTTTCCCTTCTTTCCTTTCCCTTGCCCTTCCCACTACCCCTACCCCTTTGGACCTTTCCTTCCTATTTTGCAGATAAGGCAATTTTTTAAAGATCAGAGTTAAATAATTTAAGTAATATTCATTCTTCTTGCCCAAGTTTTCGCCGTGGGTGCTGATAAAATGTGATTGTTCTAGTGGCCTCTGTGTCAGCCCTCAGAACTTGTTTAGTGCCAGCTAAAACACAGCAGCACCACAATTGGTGAGGACTTTTTTAAAGAATTATTAGGTGAAATATGATAGTCATCTCCACTCAGTTCCATAGTGATACTAAAATCTAAATCCTGTAGCATAGCGATGGAATTGACGTTTTTGGCTCCTTTGATAAGTTCTATAAAAATACATACAGTGCAGGTACTAAATAGTAGTTGAAAGCTTGAAAATATAGTCTGTCTCAAAGCAACTATAGTTTTCATAAGGTGAGTTATTCAATCAAATGAGTATTAGTCACTCATTCCAATCAATTGGTATTGAATACAACCTGAAAATCAGATATAATCTGTAGAAGTAAGAAAGTACTTCATTTATAATTGGGTTCTTTTGATACATTCTATTTTTTTTAACATAGGCAACTTTTTATAACATTATAGGAAAAAGTCAGAAAATTATTAAATATCTTGGAGAGAAGGAGCAGGAATCATCTCTAAGCTAATTTTGATTGTTCTGTTCAGTATTCTGGAATATTTATTGTTTTTGTTCTTTTTTTTTTTTTTTTCTTTTTTTGGTGCTGGGGATTGAACTCAGGACCTTGCGCTTGCAAAGCAGGCGGCAGAACTACTGAGCTAAATCCCCAGCCCTGGAATATTTATTGTTGCTAACAAAAAAGCTAATATTTTTCAAAGTCCTTAAAATTTCAATGAACTAATTTAGATATGATAAGCACAGAATAATGTTATACATTATTTTTCAGGCCACATTATGTTGCTATTAACAGAGCTATGAAAATTAAAATTGTGTGTTAGTACTCTTACTTTTACTTTTAGGATGCTTCCAAAAATTGAAAATTTAAAATAAAATAGCCTTATATTCCAAAAGAAGTTTGGAGTTAGAAAAATAGAATACATAAACCATAGCACTTGGAAAAAATGTTCTCTGTCACTATGTCAGTTTTCTGAAAATATAGGAAGAAGATGTCTAATTTGGGGGATTAAGTTCAGAAAAAAATGCTTTTAAAAATATGAGTTTTTAGGGCTGAGGATTTAGCTCAGTTGGTGCCATGCCTGCCTTGCAAGCACAAGGTCCTGAGTTCGATCCCTGGTACTGAAAAAAAAATATGAGTTTTTAAAATAATAGTTTACTGTATTATAAAGTAGTATTGCTTTCTATGTCTCTCTGTACATAAACAAATGATTCTGAATATATACCTGTGGTCACACACAAATACATGTATATTATATACTTTTTCTAGGCCACAAAGTCAAATTATTAAAATCAGTTACTTCACACAATCTCAACAGGAAAATAAATTGAAAAATAAAATGCATGAATTTGTACCTTTCATATATTTATGTTTCTTTATTCTGTGATGGTAAACTGTCTTCATGTAATGTTCACCCTAATAAATTTCATAGAACTAAAATTGTCTTGTGAGTTTTAAAATTTTTCTTTTGGGGCCGGGGATTTAGCTCAGTGGTTCCAGCACCTGCCTCCCAAGTGCAAGGTCCCAAGTTCGATCCCTGGTACCAAAAAAAAAAATTTTTTTTCTTTTGGTCATGCTTTTTTGCTCACTCATCCTACATAAATGTATTCTAACATAATTGTATTCTTTGTTGTATAGCTCTTAGCATTTCCCTGAATCTTTCCTTGATCAACCTAGCATGCAGAACTCTCTCTCACTGGCAAGCACCTTCAGCTTCATTATTTTTCATACACTTCTGACACAGCATTCATTTATATATTTGCCATGTTTTGCATCTATTTATTCATTTATTCAAAACTGCCAAAAGGGCTTCCAAGAAGATGGCAGAGCAGTAGGCAGCAAGAGATCAACCTTTCCAAAACCACCTGCCATGTTTGGCTCATGTTTACACCCTGGGGTATAATATTGAACAAAGAGAAAATTCAAGAGTATTTCTTCTTACTTTAGGCAAACAGTAAATGAGAATGTGTGGTAGTTCCTAAATAGCATAAGAATAACACAAATAACATGTAGGTGCATGAGGATGATATTTTCTGTGGGATGGGCTAAGAAAGCTTTTGGTTCAACTGTCTTACATCCTCAGCTTTATGAAATTGCCACGTTCTTGTCACATAGTGTCTGTCTCATATTTATTCATATAACTTTTAGAATTCTTAGGTAATAATAGCAATGTCTATACACACTCATACAGATTTTGTCTTTTCCTCTCTGACCTCTCTTTATTCCCCGCTCATCCTTCTAAAGGCCTCCATTCTATTGTTCTCAGATGCATGGAAGTGCACCCATGTTAGTGGGATGGTTCTATATTACTGAGTAGCTCTGTCTCTTTTCTAAGGTGGATATTAGAAAGACCACTTGCACATATATATGACAGTCTTAAATGACAACTTCATTTTCATATGTGCTATTTTTTTCTCCTCATAGAGCTAACTCACTTTCATTTCTCAATACTTTTAGGATCCAGTGAGGAAAATGAAAGTATTCAAAGAACCATGGGTATAAGTTATATAGAAAGTGTAGTGCTATGTTTGACTTTGGTCTCTTCCTAAACACACAAAAGTGTAATCCAAAAAGTCTTGTGTTAATGATATTGCTGAAAATCAGAGAACAGGCTTAAAAGTACTAATAAAAAATAGAGTTGCAGCATGTGGTGGTGCGCTGATGGGAGTTTGCTGTGAATTTAGAGTAACACTAATCTCAGCTTTGACATCATTCCCAAGAATTATCATTTACAATGAATATAATCAGAGGCATCTGGATTTTCTGGACAAACACTATCTGTGTTTTCATTTTTTTCTTCTTCCTTAATGTTTAACCTATTGACTGTCTCTTTATTTTCTCTTTAATAAGTCACTTCTCATAGAACAACATTACTATTAATGGCAGCATCAAATTAGCTACTGCAGGTGAAAATATTTAGCAGTGTTCTTGACAACAGTTTAATTCTAGATAAGTGTTGGATTTCTACCAACGAATGAATTCTTAAGCAAGTACATTACACCGAGAGAGCTGCTAATGACCCAAAAAGTTTATTTAGACTGACACCTGCTATATTCTAAATAAAAGTAACATACGTAATTAAACCTAAGCAATTCCTTAGCAAATACTTTCTTTAAAATCTGGGAGTACTAAGTAAGAAGGCATTTACTAAATTAATAATAGTTTCTTTGGTACAAAGTAAGAACTCATAGTCTTTATCTTAGTGTTAAGTTTGAGAGATGAAAGATCTAATTTAGTAAAGGAAAAAATAGAATGGTTACATTGTCACATCATTTCTTCAGAAAACTTTGCTAAATGAATGTTATCTGTATGTTAATGCTATTCACACAGTCCATTTTTTACTCACTTTAAATAAATATATTTGAGGATTCTATGTGTAGAGAGTTGTGGCAGCAACTTTTAAATGTTTATCAGTATCAACTGCTTTCTTCTTCCTTTTAAAGTAGTACTATCTGGGTGCAGAGTCACAAAGGATACTTTTTCCCCAGCCTGCTGTAACTCCAGTCATTAAGTTTAGGTCAATAAGAAATGAGAGGGAGTTAAGGATGACACTGTCAGACACAACTATAAAAATAAAATTGGGTTCGACTGACAGAAGCTTTGTAGGTGCTCAATGACTACGTTTCCTACTCTTGAAAGCACACAGCTAGACCATGTTATCCTGTCCCGTTTCAGCCAGGTGTGGCCATGTTACTGCATTCTAGAGAACAGAAGGCTGGTGAAGATACCATGTGACACCTCCACTGGTCTCTTCAGAACTGGTAGTGTGTTCATTGTGATTGTTTCTCCCCAGCACCCTAGAATAGGAGGAGCAGGAGGAGAAGGAGAAGCTTAGAATTTACAGGTCAGTGATGATGGAAACACAAGGAAGGAGGCAGGGCTCTTAATAAACCTCTTGAAAGAGATCTACACACTGGTAAAGTCTTAATATGAATGAGAAATAAAATTCAAGTTGTGATTGCCTGAGATCTGGAGGTTTATTTTTGAAGATGTAAGCACTGATCCCTCTAAGAGTTCCTTGGCCTCATTTCCATTTTCCTTGGCTGAAATAAACACATGCTGTTGAACAAGGCTCCAAAACCAGAAAAATGATGAAGCACCATTCTCTAACCAGAACCATGGACTGAGGTGGACTGACTTCTCACAATTGGAATCCTATTTTGAAATAAAAGTCCAGTTCAAGCCACTGCATATTTGGAGCTTTTTCTTTTGAATATTTACTCCATAACGTAAACCAGTACTTTTCATAACTTAGTTGGCATCAAGATCAACTGAAGGGCTTGTTTAAAGGTAGCTTTCCATTAAACATAGATTCTAACACCCAGATTGGAACTACAAAGACAGCATTGTGGTAGAATATACAAAATTCTAATGTGACATAATTTTATCATACAATTATTGCAATATTTCTATGCCTAAAATGTTACATATGAAAGAATTAAAAGGTAAATTTTAAAATATGGTTGCAAAGTTAAACATGGTATATTTAGATTACCTTTCAAAGAAACAGGATATGTACACTATTGTTGAAAAGAACACATCTCTCCAATTACTACACTTTAGCCTCAAGTATTCAAGTATACAACTCTGAATCTTTTCATCTAGATAAATTTTATCTGATATATATATAATATATATATATAAAAAATACTAGAATCTATAATATATATTATACGTATAATACTAGAATCTAATGATGGATTTAGAATCATGGCTTCTTAATAATTGAATGCAATTATTTTCATTTCATTCTATTGTCACATTTATTCACTTAGGGTTAGGGAATTAAGGAAATCTGAGAAGCAAGTGTATATAGCTACTCATGTCAGGAAAAACAAAATTAAGCACATGATCTACTGATAATGAGTATAGAGTAATATGAGAAGAACAGAAAGAAGTGGATTTGAAAAAATAAAGGCATTGTTCTTAATCATGGAATCAATGAGAAAGTCAATTCATATGATTTTACTTTTTCCTTAAATTGTAATTGGATAATATTCCCTGCCATGTTGATTTCATTAAGTTTAAGCATGTGGAAATATGAAGCATTATGCATATATGTTCATTGAAATGACTGAGATTGTAATTTAAATGTAGCTTAAGCCAAATAAAACACTTGCTTCTATTAATAGTTTTTTGACCATTAATTTATGTTTGCATATTGTCTATTCATCTGGAATAGTAGGCAAACTAATCAAAAATTAATGTGCTTTTATATATTTGTATATGTATTTTCTTGTGACAGTTTTCTTTGCCAATAAAGTGAAATAAATAGTGTTTGTAAATATGACAAATTAAAGTATCCAAATGAAAACACTTACTCCAAATGGAATAGTTTTGCTTTATACACAAATTAAAACCAGCTGTGCTAGATGTTAAGGAAAACATTACACAGCAACTGATTTGTCCACAAATGAATCATTTCCTTGAATGTAATTCATAATTTTGCAGGTGGCAATTATTTTGACAAAGTAGGCTTATTAAAGTGGTAGACTTTAAAAATAACTTCCTCTGTGAGTTTTTAAATTTTCCAAAATATTGTCTTGTAAGCTTAAAAGTAGTAAATATTCTATACTTAATTGAGTTTCTTAGAATTTCTATTTCTGTAATACAGAGATGCCACATAGATAATGAACAGTAACACATAATAATTTAGATAAGAGTTACATTGTGCAAAGTGGGAAATCTACAAGCTAAAGTTCTATTGGCAACAAGCTATCATTACTGAAAGTAGATCGATCCATAGATAGATAGATAAAAAGATAGGTAGATAACACATTGCACAATATTTCTTGAGCTCCAATGATGAGAAGGATGTCATCTAGATTATTAAAATTTTAGTACTGATTAATGCATAAATGCTTCACCTCAAATAATTCATAATCTAATAAGTGAAAATATGTATCAAAATTATATTATGATATGTAATTTTAATTTTATTAAATTTAATAATTTTCAATTATGTATTTCCCAGGCTACCAAAATTAGTTGTACAACCCAAAGTCGATTATTTGTTATTTTCCATCTCTTTGGCATAGAGACCTTTCTGGTGAACACTGAAATTAGTAACAGAAAGCTTTTCAGGAGAACTTGTTTTGTTTTCCCTCAAATGTGTCATTCCCACAAGAAAGCTTGTTTTACATGCCAGTCTAAGAGTTTCTGGTGGCATGATGAAAGGGCCAAACCATTAGCCATATAACTCAGTGAAAATGTAGCTCTCGTGTTGGGTCTGCATGAAGTTCTGCCCTTTTTGATGAGCTTTCCTTACCCTTTTTGATGATCAATAAAGGACGTGTTCCCCTGGGATAGAATGGCAACATGCAGGGAAATATTCCTTGTAAAATACTTTTATCCACTGGTCACTAGTTAAAAACTTACTAGGGCAATAGAACCATCACACAAAAAATATGAGGTAGTTTTATTTACTTACTAATAAGTAGCAAAGAACAATAGACAACTGGGTTTTATTGTGGGCCAGTCCCTCAAAGCTCTAGCAGATGCAGAAGACAGATGTAGCCCTGTCTGAAACAGTCTCAGCACCACAGCTGAGGGTCCCTGGAAGCAGCCTACTTTCTTTAACAAAATCTTCCAGGTTGGGTACTTGATTGCGATTTTTACTTCTGTCAGTCAGTCTTTGTTGTTTTCATACTCGTTGCCTTTTTCATATACTAGAATTCACCAGTGAAGATCCAGGTTGCATCCAAGACAAATTGAACTGACTTGGATTAGTAATTACAAAGGAGTGGAATAGGAATTTTATGTGAATATAAGGACATAATAGATAAAGGGCTCAGAATTATCTTTGGGAGATGACAGGAAAAACTGTCGACAATGATGGTTACACATACCCATGTGTACACTAAAATATAGAGTTGTACATGTTAGATGGATAAATTGTATGTGGTAAGCATTATGCTTTAATACAGTGGTTACAGTACCAAGATAAAATACTGAAAATTGGAGATAGGGAGAAAAAAAATCTTTTAACAAGTTTTACAATGAAGAGGAGAAACTCAGTGGGACCAGAACTACAGAGAAAAGTATGATCAGGAGAGTTTGTTTCTTATTTGTTCTTCTTAAAGATAACATATAACACAGGGAGGAAGGAGAAGAAATTTATGAGGGATATTGTTTAGGTTCTGAAAACAGCCTGTGAGTCAACTTAACATAGAAAATAACCTTTGAATAAATATATCATTAAAAATTTAATTTCAGTACTTGCCAGTTAAGTGAATATTGATGATAATCCATAGTAGCTTCACCCAACAAAAATCAAATGTATTACTATTTCTCTTTTTTTTACCCTAAATTATGCTTCAATTCTATTATTTAATATTTTGTTAATTGTGTTTGGATGTTCATTTTTATAAATTCCAATAAGTCCTTTAGGTGTACAGTTGCAAAATTAAATAGATTAGCTTTTTATTTTGTTTTGCCTCTTGAAGGCTTTCAGTTAATGAACTGTAATTTTTGACAATTATACTTTATCAGTACACTAATATATATATCTTGATGGTACCTATAATATGTAAAAATAATAAATATCCTGCAGTCCCCCTTTTCCCACATGCCCAGTATCCTCAATTTTGATCACTTTAGCCACATTTTGTGGTTAATTTCACATAAACAATTTCCTCATTATGTGTGTCTTGAATCATTTCAGCCAAATCTACAATTATGTGATAAAAATACACTAGTCTAGATATGGTAACCTATATTTAAAATTAAATGTTAGCTTTGAACTGACCAGTAGAAAATAAAGAAATTTATTACAAATTCCATGAGTTATTGACCACCTTAGAACTTTATCTTTTATTGAGAAAGAAAATTTTAAAGATGTCATTTTTTATTTCCTGAGAGGTGTAATTATTTAACACATTAGCAACAATCAAAGGGACTGCTAAATATTTGGTGATTCATACAAAATAACTAAAATTTGAATATTTTTCCAGTACTCCCTTTTGTGACACCAGCTTTGTGAGCTGAGTAATGCTATGGGACAATAAGTTTGTATCAATAATGGATGTTCTTTTTTAATGCAAAAAGGGTAAACCTGAAACACTTTTTATTAAAGAAACTGAGTTCATCACAGCAGATTTGAAAACCTGGTGCAATCTGAGTTTCACAAAAAAGCTAATATTAAAGCTCTCATTAATCTCTCATCAAAGAAAATAAAGATTCTAATTATGTTATTGCCTTTGAAAATATTACTTTTAAAGCTATTTCTTATTTCAAAATGTTCTGCATGTATTCGGAGGCATACTTCAGCTCCTCCCCACTTCTGCATTGGTAACTCAAAGCAAAGATAGATTAAATACAATATATGACAAAAAATATGGTGAATGATCATATTTTGAAACATTTATCACAGTAAAAATCACATTGCCGTCAATCCCCTTCAAAATACAACCCTCTAGTTTGAATTTGTTTATTCTGTCATTCTTGGCACTTTCTGAAGAAGTTCTGGAAGTTCTCTTTCAAGAAGGTCTTTGGTTACCCTAATAAGGCTGCCTCAGTGTTCTGAATCAATTCAAACCATTTACAATTCATGGTAAATTTGAATGGAAGGAAGAAGTAAAATTTGCACAGTGCCACATGTAGTCTATAATGTAGACAAAGACAATGTAATGATTTTAGGAGACTTTTTATTGGACAAGACTCAGCAGTGGGCTTCATGTTTTGTTTTGTTTTGTTCAAACCTCATAAAGACATGAAAGAGGAGTTGCAGAACTATTTCAGAAAGTGGCACTAATGGGATAAATGTGTTCAAACAAGGAGGAGTATTTTGAAGGAGTTAATCACTGTGTGAATTTTACTTTAATAATTTATTGTTGTTTTAAACACTCACTGTCCATTTCAATCACAACTTCTATATTAATATTAGCTACTGATTGTCATGCACAAGAAAGAAAAACAAAGGAATGTGATGATTTTGTAATTATAGTCTTAAGAGATATATTGATTTTTTAATCTTTACCTTTGGTCAACTTATGACAATGCCCATTTTATACACATACACACTTATTTATATCTATATTGCACAATTTATGTTGACTGTAAGGCACACAGTTTTCCAGATTGTCACCTCTCTTACATCAGAAAGCTTTTTTAATAGAGTCTAAAACTACTAAATGGCATAGAGAAAGCATAATGTACTTATAATTGCTTGCATTTCACTTTTATTTTCCTCTTTGCATACACACCAAAGTGACAGTAATACTTAAAATTCTACCTTGGACAGTTTTTATCATGGTTTAATTTTTTCCTTTCTATTGACTCACAAAGTATCAATGCCTTGGATTTAAGGCACTATCTCAGTGGTGCCTTAAATACTGTGACATATTCAAAAAATAATAAATATATTTGATCTGAGTTTATGTCCAAGTATATTTCGCCTTAACCCAGATTCACTAAAGGGTATTTGTACTCACTGTTGCCATTCCCTCTCCGCCAGTGCATGCTTCAATTTATTTTCTTGCTTCCATTTCTAGACTGCACAAAACTTTTTAGAAAAATGTATAACCAATGACTTCTAAATACTTTCCATGTTTGTTGTTCTCCCTGCATTTCAAGTGTTTGATTATTCCTTTCTTCCTGAAATTTTAGATGCCTTGCGGTATTTTTCTTAATCTTATGCATTTTTCTTGCTCATTATTTCTCAGTACTATAACTAGCATTTCTTTCCCTTAGCTACTCTTAGGTTTTACTATTCCCCACAATTCTGTCCTCTGTCTTCTTCTCCTCACCCCCTGCTACCTTCCTCTTAGTTTATCACTATAGTTTCAAATCTGTTTTGCTAATGACTCCCAAATCCATACTGCTTTCCCAGGCATTAACCCTGACAATCAAAGAATATATTTCCTACATTACATTGCATGTTTTCACAATTTTCTCATACTCATATCAAAGCCCAAGCTCCAATGTTGAATTATGATTGTACATTATTAGTCATTTCAAAATATTTCTCTAGGAAGTATGCTTCGATCTACATAATTATCCTACCCCATTCTAACTGATGTAACAAAACTTCACATTGGGTGGCTTATAAACAAATATTTATTTCTCACGGGTCTGGAGGTGAGGGAAAAGTCCAAGATCAAGGCTCAAGGTGATTCAGCATCTATCAGGGGCCTGTTTCTTCAGAGATAGCAATATGTCACATGACTGAATGGACAAAGTAGTCTCTGCAGCCTCTTTTATAAGGATATTAACCTATTCATGAAGATGAAGTCCTTGTGACATAATGACCTCCTAAAAGCCCCATCTTCTAATACTGTTACCTTGATGCTTACAATTCAACATATAAACTTGAAGGAGGTACATTCAGATCATTGTACTCTCTGTCATAGTTTCATTCTAGCATCTATGCTTTTTCTGCACCAGAGTCTGTCTAGTTCATCACACCAAGCAATTAGGGACACACAAAGGCTTTTTATTCCTTCATATCCTCACATTACATAAATCCCTAGGGTCAGCTCATTTTGCCTTCTAATTATGTCTCCGATACACTCTCCTCTCTCTATTCCTACTGCCCCTTTGTAGTTCAGGTATTCAACATATTTCACTTTTGCAAATAGCTTCCAGCTATTCCTTCTGACTCTCCTTTAACCTATCTTTCAAATTCCTTCAAAAGTTACAGTTTGTAGGGGACAAATTGTGATTACTTGTCTAGTCTATCGATTCCCTTTAATAGCTCCAAATTTCTTTCCAGAGAAAGTTTAAACAAGTAGGATGTCATGCCCAAGCCCTGGTTACCTCACCAAGATTAGCCTAGCTAAATCCTAGCCTAGCAAAAACCACATTTAGCTAAGAAATTGTTATTATCTTTGTCACCTCTCATCTCTGACTCCTTCCTGAATATGATCTTGTGATCATTTATGTGCTTCTTTGAAAATTACCATTAATCTTTCAAAATGCAGGTTAGAAATGACTACATGAAAATGTTCTCTGAAATTTTATATTTAAGAAATTCTGCTGTTTTTTGTATGTTTGTATATGTATATCTCCAACTGGCCTGTCAGTACTTGAAGAAATAAATCTTTTTCTCATTCATTTGCAGTGCTGTGCACAGGGCCCAGAATCTAGCAAGAGCTCTTTTCATATTAGTTAAAATAATAAGTGAAAAATAAATAAATGTATGAATAAACAAAAGGATAATTACATAAATGCATTTTAAATGAAATTAAGAACAGCTATACTTGTCTTAAGCCCACTTCACATATTGGATAAACTTTGTCACATATGTTACTTTTAATGAGGTTTGGTTCTATAACAGATGATCTATAAATGACAGATGATAGATAGGTAGATAAGTAGATAGATAGAGAGATAGATAGATAGATAGATAGATAGATAGATAGACAGATAGATAACCATATCGGAGAAGTACTGCCATTATTACCATGATACAACTGGGAAAATTGAGGCTCATACATTTTAAAACTATGTTCAAATTTACACATTCAATAAATGTCAGAGATGGACAATTAGCACGTCCTTGACTGATGAGTCCAGCAAAAGATCACCTAGCTACAAGGCTAGAATTATTCCTGACAACAGTCTGGTGCACTTTTCTTAAGCACCTCTCAAGTTGAAGGGGAGAATGGAACCTCACCAGTAAGAAGGAGAATCTGGGGGGTCAATGAGTTACCTCCTCCCTTTGAAGGGAAGAATTACCTGAACAGGAGCTCCTCCCCATTTTAAATATCCCTTCCTTAGGGCCGGGGATTTAGCTCAGTGGTTCTGGCGCCTGCTTCTCAAGTGCAAGGTTCCAAGTTTGATCCCTGGTACCAAAATAAATAAATAAATAAATATCCCTTCCTGGAGTATCATGGAAGACAGACATTATTTAAAACTCTCAAGTAAAATAGCTTAGCTCCATGGAGAATCAATGAAGGCAAAGTGAATTGGAATAAATTAAAGTGAGCGATCTGTTCAGTAGTCAGCTTACTGCACCAGAAGAAATGGGAAGAGTAGAAAGACAACAGGCCATTCACAAGGGCAGCAAACCCTGGGGCAAAGCAGAGCCAAGGCAGCCCCTCCATCTTTGTGAAGGTGCCATGTGAGTTGGTACTAAATTCAAACGTGGAACTGACAGAAGACCACACTGCAATTACCTTAGAAGGCAGTTATCTCTTTGAGACAGAGGCTCTGACTTCAGTGCCTAGAAACAAGGACCAGACAAATAATCACAGGGTCAGTGCAATCCAGAGAGCCATGGTGGGAGGAGAGGAGAGTGTTCATTAGTCTAGAACATGCACAGCATGGACACTCTGGATTCCTTTCTTTGGTGCTTAGAGCAAATTTCCCTGCACACACTCATTTTCTCGCAGTTCTCTTATGTAGAGAATGGTGCCATTGTTAGGTCAGAAAAGGGAAAACATCACAGAGACATCTCAGGGCAAGTCCAGAGCACTTTGGGTCTTCTGTCACAGTCTACATCTCAGAAAACATACAGAGTGAAAATAGAACTTGCCATCATAAAATTAGATGAATTTGGTTTCCAAATTAATGAGAGGAAAGAATTATGCTCTTCCTTTCCATTCTCACCATTATTTTATGCTCACTAATTCACATCCCGCCTGCTATGAAAACAAACAATTAATAGGTTGGAAGACAGTCTCAGAGTCTCTCTCTCTCTCTCTCTCTCTCTCTCATCTCTCCCCGCCCCCCTTACACTATCGGGAAATGAACCCAGGGCCTTTACATCAAGTTCCATCCCTAGCTCTTTTCCTCTTTTTCAGTTTTTTTTTTATTTTGAGATAAGGACTCAATAAGCCATCAAATTGCCCAGATAGGACTCAGAATTGCAATCCTCCTGCTTCAGCTTCCCAGATTGCCGGAATTACAGACATGAACCCCCATGAATGATATCATCTTTCTTGTTCACATTATTTTGTTGTTCTATGAGTTTACCTTCAACTTCACTGTGGCAATTTCTGAGAAATTAGACTTAGCTTAAAGGATAATGTAACGTCTTTACAAAAATGTGTGGTAAACTAGTTTGTTACATTTGATCAAACTGAATATTTTATATAAATAAATAATCTATTTAAGTTTTTATCAAAAATTTGGTTAGTATTAAATTGGTATAAAGAGATATGCTAACTTCTTTTGAAACCATCATAATGATTTTTACATTAATCGAATTAACCACAACTTTATATTTATTTAATTTTTAGAAAAAATATAACTATTTTATTATATACTTTGATACATACTATATTATTCACTCTATTAAACAAACTTCTAGGATGCATTTCCCAATATGTTATTTTATGCAAAAATTGAATACTAAATAGAATTTACTGTTCATACAAAGCGCTAAAATAATAAGAATGTTTCTGGCAATCAAGCAAACAAACAAAAAAGATTTAGTTTCCCAATGGGGGAAAAATTCTTTTCAAAAATTAAAAAGCTACCTAAAAATATAGAGCACATATTAGGTAATTATTTAATTATATGAACTGATAGAAATTTCAAAAGCATATTGACCCCCCAATTTTTCCCAAAGTTTGTTCTATTTTTCTTTTTCTTTTCAGGAACCTGAAATATATACATTAATGTATAACACAGCAGAAAGGAAAAGAAAAAGAGGTTACAGATATTTTACTTAGTATTGCTAAAATACTTAAAAAATATCAAAGTCATGCTTCACAAATTTAAATATGTATTACAGTAAGCACAATTTTAAGATGTCATTGTGATTACTATTCTGTTTCAATCCCTGTGCACTAGCCCAGCCTTGTAATATTATACATACAAATTGCTTCTATCCAATTTAATATAGCAAATGTAAAAGTATTTTGCAAATGTAATTAATATCCTTAACCAGTTGGCATTTTAATCAAAAGGGAGATATTCCTGTATAGACCACATTTAATTAGGTGATTGAATTAGGTGAACTCTTTAAAAGAAGGTGTGGAGATGAAAATCTTAAAGTAATAGAAAAAATCTCTTTACTCACAAAGCAAGTTGTCATGAGTTCTACAACTTCTAGGAAATGAAAGTGCCCGTAAATACAAAGAATATGCAAGGAACCCAAGGGACTCAGATGAAGCTGAAGCCCCAGCCGACACCATAATTACAGATTTTTGAGACTCCGAGCAGACAATCCAGTTAAGCTGTGCCCAGACCTCTGACCTGTAAAAAATGTTAGATAATGAATAAATGTTATTTCAAGTCACTAAGCTTGAAGTAATTTGTTATATAGCCATAGAGAATAGATACATGTGGAATATGCATGTAGTCAAGCCATTCAATCATAAAAATGCTATCATATACTGGCAAATTGTGTATTTACTCAGAATTTGGAAAAGAAACACTGGCTCTTTTGAAAAAAATAAAGTATGGATGAAAAATCAAAATACCCATGAACTTCTGAGATAATAAAGGAGTCTTAAAAGATACACAACACTTAATGAACTCTAAGGTTTTGCAAAGGTTATGTTGATCTTTCTCCTTATCTTGGGTGTTGGGAATGAAGGAATGAGTGGCATTTCTCCATCTTCATGACTGAGGCAGTCTGACATGGACCAGGTGAGTTTTTAAATATATTATTGTGATTCTCTTACCTAGAATACAACCCAGGGACTGGTGGTGGTTGCCACATACCAATTTCTTATCTAAGAATAATTTGAGTGTGATGGGCTTCATATGTTTAGATTCCTTATTGTAAACATACTGGCAATTTCTGGATTTATGAACAACAGTACAGGAATAAAAATTAGCTAAGAAGTTTCTTAAGCTACATGATGAAAACATTATAAAATGTCAGACTACAACCACAAAATCTCCTGCCCTGTCTTGGATGGCAGAGACACTATATGCTTACAAAATGTAACCAGTACAAAAGAGAGGAAGCCTCCGGAAACTGCTTCTGAGTACTTTCTTTCACAGACACCAAGGCTAGCATTTGGACCTCCTTCCAGCCTTATGAGGAGAGAGAAAGTGTGTGATCCTACCACAAGGCCTGCATTTAGTTCCTCATATTTGTATCCAATGTACAAAATTGTGCATGTTGTCAAACTGCAGGACGCCCATTGATTCTAGCCTTTTTCTCTCCTCCCCAAGGAACTGGCCAGGACAATTGTAGAACAGTTAAACATGACTTTTATTTAAAGTAAAGGAATAAAAGGGAAAAAGTGAAGAAAAGAGAAGAAAGGAAGAAAAAAATGAAGAAAAGAAAAGAGCGAGAAGAGACACATCTCATAAGCAGGGCAAACCACTGCAGAAACAGGAGGACAGCAGAACAGGAAGACTGCAGTGGCTGTGAAGTCAATGGCCCCTCCCTTTCATACTGCTCTTACCAGTATCCTAGCAGTGACTGACAGGTCCGATCCACTCCTGATTAGGTTACATGCTGACAGTACATCCTGTTCCTACCCCTAGTTCAGGATCCTTGTGATTGACAAGTTACATCCTCTTTTCCAGCCAGCTATCCATGCCCTAATCTCCTACCTCATGCAGATTAAAAAAAACTCATACTTGAGGAGATAAGAGACTTTCTTATGCCCTACCTGCACCCAGTGACATGGCTCTTTTCTTTGGTAATTTGCTTATCATAAAAGAAACAGAGAGATTGGTAATGCTTTAATTAATATGAATCTTCTTGACAGTTCACTGTTGCCCTAGTGCCAGAGTTTTGTCAGAAAAGTAAAGCAAGCATTCATGAAGGTAGCTATGAAATATCCAAATTTAAATCAACCAATATCTTTTTATAAAGTACAGAGGCATGTATTTTTTAATAAGACATCAAATTTGAATTTTATGGTTTGACAAGTATGGATTCTTGTTAACATTTCTTGGTAGATAGTCATTGATAAATTAGAATTATAACTTTTAAAATTTCAATAAATTTTAGAATTTAATTGTAATAATTACAAAATATATATATAGGTTATTTTATCATTCCATTTTTATTACCATTTTTTCAAGTAAAATGGTGTATCATGTAATTGAGTGCATGGGGATATATTTTATTGGCTATGATCTGAGATTACATAATAATTACAGATATTATGGTATTATGTATCAACATGCTCAACTAACTATACAACACTTTGACTCACTAATTTTACTTTGTTGGAAACATATAATCATGAATGCGATACTAAAGTGTATTTTGTTCTTCTTTAAAATCAACACACTGATGTTTAAAGTCTCTATGCTTTAGTCAAAGCAACTTTCTTTCTTGGAAGTGTTCCTAACCCCTTCCCCAAGACCAATGGTGTGATCGCTGTTGTTTTCATAGGAGCAGTTGTGCAACTCACATTTTATCTTCTTTAAGGAGACGCTCCTGACTGTGTACATATTACCCAATCTTGGGTCCTCTTCTTATGACTTTCATTGCTATCCTATAGAAATGAGACCAGATACTGTGTCTTATTTATCTTTGTAACTTTAATGAATAGTATCATTTTTCCAATATTCTGAATGAGTGAAAACAAAAACTACCTCTCACTCTTCATATTAGGATATACTGGTTTACGTATTTTCTTCTACAGTGGTTTATTGTGTATATATTATTTTTGGTTTAAAAAGTGGTCACTTGGAGTTCAAGAAGTACCTGAAGTGATGTTTGAAATAATCTAGTAGCTTTTATTTCCTCTCCTACATATATTATTTGTACAAAATTGGGGCTGGAAATAATTTCCCATGTTGAATAGAAGCTTGAAAATGTCATATGCAAAGGATGTGTTTCTCTCCAAGTAATCAATGACTGGAGCCAACTTTTCTGTTTGACTATTTGTTTTTTAATTAGCCTCATTGATGTACTGTCAGCAACCTTCTGCCTTTCTGAATAGGCTTAGGGAGTTCATTTGGGCTTTATCTGAGAGGTTAAAATATTCTACAATTACTTAGGGATTAATTAGTTACTTTTTAAATTATAAATCTGCTGTTGATTTTTGAGATAGTGTAGGAAGGTTCTCAGCTGCCTGAGGCCATGTCCAGAATGGTGATAGAATCCCATTTCCTCAAAGGAGTACAATTTGGAGTATTGAAATAGGGAGCCCTGACAAATATTCTGGGGTTTTTGTTTTGTTTTGTTTATAATATCCACTCTAAATGTTTAGTTGAATAATATTTCTTGACATTTTCAAATGAATATAAAAACATAATTTGACAAAATTATATCTAATTCCTACTTTGTATTGAGGACAGGAAATAATCCATATATGCACATGCATGCACACACACATACACACACACACACACACAGGTGGAAATCTTGAGGAACTGAGGGCTAAATGAGATGCTACCTAAGTTTAAATATCACTTTTCTGGCTCCTATAAGCAGAAATAAATGAATGGACAAAATATCAGGGAAATGGTATAATAGCTGTGAAAGAGCTCTCTGAGAACACACATAGATTCAGAGAAAGGAAATGTGCATAAGTGACTGCTTCTGATTGAAAATTTGCTTAATCATCTGTTTTAAATTTATATACAGTAAAATTCACCTTTTGTAATGTAGAATTGTATTGCAACAGATGTATTATTGTCTTTTTATTGATTTTTAGTCATTGTAATACATGTGAAATATCTCATTGTGCTTTAATTTGCATTTATTTAATGAATAATGAGGTTGAGCATATTTTCATGTTATTATCTGTCATGTATCTCTTATTTTGCAGATATTCAGTTTGAATTTTGTTATTTTTTGTTTCCTATCTTTTTTATTTTTATTAGTACACATGTGCATTATGCAAAGATTACATTCCATTTAAGGAATTGGTATATGTAAATAACATGTCAGTTCTTCTTGTCCCTCCCATTTTATTTTGGCAGCATCACATTTACTTGTTTATTTTATAAGTCCTTATAAAGTTGATTTTCATATATACAGATTAACAACCAGACTAGTATGCCCAAAACATAAGACAATTATACTAAATTAAGATACACTTTAGATACATTGTCCTTGATGGATTATGATACTATTATTTCTCTCCTTCTTTCTCTTTTTTCCTATTATGGATCTTTTTTCACACTATTTGTATGTGTTGTTTTTCATATAGGAGAAACCATGCAATATTTAGTTTTCTGTGTCTGATTTACACCGTTAAGGTCTCTAGGCGCATCCATTTTCCTATAAATAACTGGTTTATTCTTTATAACAGGGTAGTACTCCATTGTGTATAAATACATTTTCTTTACCTATTCATCTATTGATGGACATATAGGTAATATATCATATAGATAATATCATATAAATAAGATTCCAATGCTTATCTATTATTATACACTGTGCTACTATAAACATGGATATGCATGTATCATTGTGGTATGATGTCTTTAACACCTTTGGGAAGATACCTAGAAGAAAAATAGCTTGGTCTAATGGAATTTCTATTTTTAGGGTTTGAAAAATTCCGTAGTGATTTCCACAATGATTTTTATCAGTTTACACGTGAACCAACAGTGAAGAAAAGCTCCTTTTCCTCAACAACCTCCCCGGCATTTAATGGTTCATTTCTTGATGATAACCATTCTTTCTGGGTGAGATGGAATTTTGTTATTTATTTAATTTGCATTTCTCAAACAGCCCAAGATGTTGTACATGTTTTCGTGTATTTATTAGCCATTTGTATGTCTTCATGTACATGTTTTCATGTATTTATAGGCCATTTGTATGTTTTCATCTGAGAAGTATCTATACATTTCAGATGCCCATTTTCTATTGGATTTTTAATTTGTCAGGTCTAATCATTTTAGGCTCTTTATATATTCTAGGTATTAGTACTTTGTTAGAGGACTAACTGCAAAAATTTTTCCCATTCTGTGGGTTGTCTATTCATTCTGTTGGTGGTTTCCTTTGAAGTCCAGAAGGTTTTTTCAATTTGATGTGATCTCAATTGTTGATTCTTTGTATTATTTCTTGCTCAACTAGGTTCTGTTCAAAAAGTCTCTGCCTACACTTGCATCTTCAAGTGTTTTGCCTATTTTGTCTTCCAGCCGATTAAATGTTTCTGTTCTAAAGTTTAGTTCTTTGATCTATTTTGATTTTTCATTTAGTGCGTGGTGAGACATGAGGGTCTAGTTTCAATCTTCTGTATGCGGCTAGCCAGTTTTCCAAGCACTATTTATTAAAGAGGGTATCTTTCCTCCAATGAAAGGATTTACCTCCTTTGAAAAAGATAATGTAGCTGAATGTGCCTGGAGTTATTTCTGCATCTTTTATTCCATTTCATTGATCTACACGTCTATATTTTTTTTTCGCCAGTACCACGCTGTTGCTTTCATTGTGGCTTTGTAGTATACCTTGAAGTCCAAGATCGTGATGCTCTCTGCCTTCCCCTTGCTGCCCAGAATTTCTTTTGTTATTCTAGATCTCTTTGGGTTAGAGTATTTGTCTACTTTTTTATTAGATTTTTTTCTTATTAATGAGTTTAGAGAACAAAATGTTTCTGATATGTCATTTTTTTCAGACATATCATTTACAAACATTTTCTAGGTATATTGCTTTTATTCATTGTCTTACCATATATTTCACAGAGGCAAAGTTTTCATTCTGGTAAAGTCTAATTTATCTTTTTTTTCTTTTATGGATAGTGACATATCTAAGACATTTTAAACTATGAAGTGGTAAAGATTTTTTCCTGTATTTTCTTTCTTTCTTCTTTCTTTCTTTCCTTCTTCCTTCTTTCCTTCCTTTCCTTCTTTCTTTCTTTCTTTCTTTCTTTTCTTTTCTTTCTTTCTTTCTTTTTGTACCAGGAATCAAACTCAGGACCTTGCTCTTGCAAGGCACATGGTGGCACCACCATTTGAGCCATATCAATGGCCCCCTTCTTCTATATTTTCTAACAGAAGGTTTAGACATTTATGTTTTGCTATAACTTCATTTTAGATATTGTTTTTAATTTTAAATTTATCTTTTGTCCTGCACACATTTCATTTTATAGAATCCTTTTAATAAAGATATTTTATGTGTGGATTTACCCTCTATCTTTGTAAAAAAAAAATTATATTTATCTAAAACTATTTCTGGACTCCCTTCTGTCTGACAGTGCAGATGTGGATCCTCTTCCAGGCCCCTCATCTTGGTTATCATACCTCCACAGCACATCCTAAATCAGGTAATGTGATTCCACCAACTTTTTAAAAATTATTTTGATTATTCCAATTCTAAAAATTACTACTTTTAAATACTAGAATTGAATTTATAGGTTGATTTGATAACAAGTGATGTGACTACAGAGTTTTTAATGCATGACTATGGGACATTGTTCCATTAGATAAATGGAGTTCTTAAGTTGTTTCATCTCTATTTTGTAGTTTTCTGTGAATACTTTTTCCCCACATTTGGCTTGACTTGTATCTATTCACTTTCATTTTGGGCATTATAATAATAATAAATGTTGTTATACTTTCACATCAAATTACAAATGTTTATTGTTAATGTAAAATATAATTTAATTTTTTAATCTTGCAAGGTTATATATTTACTAGTCCTAGGAGGTTTTCTGTAGATTATTTTTGCATTTTGTATATAAATAGTCATGGCATGCAAAATACTTAATTTTCTTTCTTCTGTTATTTCTTTTCTTGTCTTACTTCATTGACTAGAAGCTCCAATATGATTTTTTTTAAATGTGACTGGAGTAAACCTCTTACCTCATTCCTGATGTTATGGAAAAAAAACATTTAATCCTTCACAATGAACCAAATTATTTGAAAGTGGTTTTTTGTACTTATTCTTTATCAAACAAAGAGTTTCTTTCTCTCCATAACTGCTATATTTATCATGAATTGGTATTAAGTTTTATGACATACATTTTCTGCATTGAGTGAGATGATAATAAAGTTTTTCTTCCTGAGTTGTTAATATTGTGGTTTACATTAATTTATTTTTCACTGTTAAACTAGCCTTTTACTCCTGGAATAAACTCTCAGTCTTAGCAAAAATATGTCAAAGGTTTTTAAAAACCACACAAAATAGAGACATAAAATACGGTCTTACCCTAATTTGAAAAATTGAACTTAGTGGAAAAGAAAAAAAATAAATAAAGTGATAGAAAAATCACAAACAGAAAGAGCATAATTTCTAATCACTTTTTTGGGAGAGGGATGGAACTCAGGACCTTGCACTTGTGAGACAGGTGTCCTGCCAGTGAACAAAATCCCCAGTCCTCTAATAACTTTTTAGATTTTACTTCATTGCGGTTTTTATCCAAATCCTTATTTTCTATGTCTGTATATAAGTTAGGATCATGCTAGCTAACATGATATATACATGCAAATATACACACATATATGGGAGCACATACATACACCCCTAAAATATATAAGGTTTTAAATATGAGAGACATTTATTTCATTTCCGTGCAAAATCAAAACTTATTTTTTACACTACCAGTTATATGATCCTTGATTAATGCTTCATCTCTGACTGCTGCCATACTTAATACTTTGCTAGGATCACTACAATTTTCAAAATCAAGTTGTGAAATGGGAAATAGTGTAGAAGATCACATATGGAAGATCTCTATGAATAAGTCTGGAAGGGGCAAAAGTTTTTCCCCTTTCCATACCAATGGATGGATGGCACTTTATTATATGACCTTACATGAGCATTCAGCTACCTATGTGGTTTAATTGCTCTCTAGGGAAGAAAAGGAAATAAGTTGAACAGATTGATGGACACTCACACAGACTAATGATTGTACATTTCGTCTGAATATTCTAATGAGCACATTTACAAATAGATAATTTGAAGTTTTCAAAATTCTTTGTTTTTAAAAACAATATCCTGCAAACATGAACATTAATAGAGATAAAATTAATGTAAAGTAATATTTTTCTTCTTTATGTAAAACTTTTACATAAATTTTGTACTTGAAGCAATACTAACATTTATGTGTCACATACTTATATATGATTTTTCTGCATGATAATGTGAAAATTATTTTCAAAAGAGCAGATTTTTAAATTAACAGTTGTTTTTCTTACATTCACGTCTTATATTCAAGTCTATAAAACGTATGTATATATAGCCATTTAATATAAACTTGTTTATGTTATATAATGCAAATATAATAGTTCATATTAGATATTCAGATGTAATTGTGGCCATTTTTACTCAGTTTTTTGATTTTTTTGAGGGTTATTTCAGTCCCTCACCCCTAATGTCATGGTAAGAAAATATATAATAAGCACCAAATGCAAGAATGAAGAGAAATATGACTTAGTGATGACAATTTGGTAAACTTAGCTTCAGGATTGCCTCACTACAAGAATCTGAATGTAAAAAAATAATGAAAAATTGAGATTTCTCATATTACTATAATGTAAATTATAGAAATTTATGCAGAATGGAACCAAAAGATTTTTTTAAAACATAAAATGGCACATAAAATATTAAGTATCTAAATTTAACATGCTTTTATTTATTAATTTTAGATAAAAGTGGAGAATAGCATTATTTTTTAATTTATTAGCATCCAAGATTAGATTTTAATGTTATTCAGAATACGTCAACAATGGCACCAAATATAGTACTGTTATAGTAAAAATGTTGCATTAACTAGTATTCTGCTTTTGTTCCATAATAATATATACATTTAGATCTGTTTTTTTATATTGGTATTTTATTTACACTTTGCATTATAACATTTATACCAGGTTACATCAAGTTTAGCATAATTTCCTTTTACATACACTTTGCTTTAAAATTATCTATAAAATTTCCAACAAATAGTAATTAGACTAACACAGCTAGCTATAACTTCCAATAATTCTACAATTCATGATTGCAAAAAAATAAAAATTATTCTATATAGCAGCCTAGTAGTAACACATTGCCTATTCTTATGGAAAAGGTAGCAGGTGTGGCAATGGTCAGAAGTCATTTGTCAACTTAACAGAATTATAATAGTGGCATCAAAAAGAAAATTATGTTAATATAAAAGCAGTGATGCTCAATTCTATTATTAGCATTCTGCACCACCAGAATAATAATGGGAACTAAATAATTTCTGAATTTTCAAGTGTTTTTATAGACTGTCTTCTGAATTTTATAGACTGTATTCTGAATGTTCATAATAGAGATTTTATAGACTGTATTTCAGGTTCTGTGAGTGCAAAATTTGACAGCTAGAAGATTTTAATAAAATGTAAATTGATTGTAAACTAAAGATAGATGATAGATAGTATTGTATTTTCTCTTCTGATAAATTGTTTTACAAATCTAACTTTGTAGTATTTATGTTACTTATATGTTTTATTAAAAGTGGGATTCCTTCCTTTCTTCATGCACATTTCAGTTTCTTAGTAAATGGCATATTAAACATATCCTACTCTTCCTGAGGACTCAAAATTACAACTTGAGTTTGAGGCCCAAAATTTTCTTAGCAATGTAAACCTTGAGAAGTACATTAATTACCTTTGAATTTTAATTTCTTTATCTGTTATAAGAAGGAAATAATAACCATTCTATTTTAAATCGTCATTGTAAAGGGCCTGTCTGGCTAGCTCAATGACCTGAGTTCGATCCCAGTACCAAATAAATAAATAAATAAATAAATAAATATTGTCATTGTAAGGGTTAATGATATTATATGCATAAAATCATTTACAGAATTTCAATGAATAATATATCATTAAAAGAGTTGTTACTTGTTTACAAGTATTTTATTGTATAATTATATGAAAGATATATTTACTCTTGTTTATAACTTTCTTAATGTTGTATATAATGTACTTTTTAAAATAAAAGTTTTCATTTAATAGTGGATGAAAATTAAATTATATTTGGGTTGGGTCTTTCCCTGGTTTTGGAATCAAAGTAACACTTGCTTCCAGGAAAGAATTTAGAACCCTTGCTTCCCGTTCAATTTCCTTGATGAGTTTAAAGAGTAATGGCGATAGTTCTTTAAACATCTTGTAGAATTCAGCAGTGAACCCATCAGGACCAGGATTTTTCTTTGCTGGTAAATTTTTTATTACATTTTCAACTTCACTCATTGTTATTGGCGTGTTTAGAATTTCTATATCTTCTTCATTTAACTTTGGCAATTTGTATGTATCTAGGAATCTGTCCATTTCTTCTGTGTTTTCCATTTTATTAAAGTACAGGTTCTCAAAGTAGGTATTGATGATCCTTTGAATTCCTGCTGGATCTGTTGTGGCTTCACCTTTTTCATTCATAATTGCATGAATTTGAGCCTTTTCTTTCCTTTTTTTGATAAGGTTGGCTAAAGGTTTATTGATTTTATTTATTCTTTCAAAAAACCAGCTCTTCGATTCATTGATTTTTTTTGTATCATTCTCTTAGTCTCCATTGCATTGATTTCTGCTTGGATTTTTATAATTTCCTTTCTTGTATGAGCTTTGGGTTTGTTATGCTCTTCTTTTTCTAGGAGCTTGAGGTTCTGCATTAGGTTATTTAACTGAGTTCTCTCTGTTGTCCTAATATGGGCATTCACTGCTATAAATTTCCCACATAGAACCGCTTTCATTGTGTCCCACAGATTCTGTATGTTGTACAGGCATTATCATTTACTTGTAGAAACTGTCTAATTTCTTCTTTAATTTCCTCTGTGACTCATTCAATTATTATTATTGTGTTATTCAATTTCCACATGTTTGTCAGTGTTTTGCAGTATCTCATGTTATTGAGCTCCAATTTTATTGCACTATGGTCTGATAATATACAGGGGATAACTTGAATTCTTTTACATTTACTTAGATTTGTCCTATGAGCTAGCATGTGATCTACTTTGTAGAATGACTCATGTGTAGCCAAAAAGAATGTGTATTCTGATTTTGTAGTTTGAAATCGATGGGGACATTAGATACTTTCATGAAAAGAGCACCTGAGAAATTTCATGAACACCAAACTATTCAACCAAACAATTTTATGCAATATCCCAGAAAAAGACAATGAAGGTCACAACTCCCTGAGGGACAAAAGAGAGAAAACACCAGGCAAGGTAAGGAGAAAACTACAGAGAAAAAATAACTAGAAAATTAGAGAAGTACACACCAATCTCCCTAATGAACATAGATGCAAAAATCCTCTAAAAGATACTGGCAAACAGAATATACAGGGTCATCAAGAAGATCATACACCCTGACAAAGTCAGACTTATCCCAGGGATGCAAGAATGGTTCAACATCCATAAATCAATAAATGTAATACACTATATTAACAGAGTCAAGGACAAAAGCCATATGATCATTTCAATAGATGCAGAAAAGGCATTTGACAAAATCCAGCACCCATTCATGATAAAAACACTAAGAAAATTGGAATAGAAGGTCTTTATCTCAAACTGATTAAGCCTAGCTATGAAAAACCAACAGCCAACATCATACTAAATGGTCAAAAACTGAAAATCTTTGCGCTAAAATCAGGAGCAAGACAAGGATGTCCACTATCTCCTCTCCTGTTCAATATTGTTCTGGAAACATTAGCCATAGCATTTAGACAAGAGAAAGAAATAAAAGGAATAAAGATAGGAAAAGAAGAAATGAAACTGTCATTATTTGTGGATAATATGATACTTTACATAGAAGACCAAAAAAATCTGGGTCAAAAGCCTTCCAGACCTAATTGACAGATTCAGTAGAGTAGCTGGATATAAGGTCAACACTCAAAAAACAATAGCTTCTTATATGCAAATAGCAGACCCATTGAGAGAGAAATTCAGGAAATAATTCCTTTTACAATAGCATCTAAAAAAATGAAATATCTAGGAATCAACCTAAGAAAGGAAGCAAAAATCTCTGCACTGAAAACTACAGCACTCTGAAGAAGGAGATTGAAGAGGATATAAGAAAATGGAAAGATATCCCTTGTTTCTGGGTAGGAAGAATCAGTATAGTGAAAATGGCCATACTTCCAAAACTACTATATAGATTTAATGTAATACTGATTGAAATTCCAACAATATACTTCACAGAGCTAGAGAAAACAATCCAAAAATTAATTTGGAAGCAGAAGAAACCTAGAATAGCAAAAGAATTCTGGGTAACAGAGACATGGCTGAGAGTATCACAATCCCCAACTTGAAACTATACTACAAAGCTACTGTGATAAAATCAGCATGGTACTGGCAAAGAAACAGACCCGAGGATCAGTGGAATAGATTAGAAGATGCAGAAACAACTCCAGACATACTCATCCACCTCATCTTTGACGAAAGAGCCAATCACCCTCATTGGAGAAAAGATAGCATGTTCAATAAATGATGTTGGAAAAACTGGATTTCAACCTGCCAGAGATTTAAAACTAGACCCATACCTATCACCGTGCACTAAACTAAGATCAAAGTGGATTAAAGAGCTAAATATCAAGACAGAAACAGTAAACTTGCTGGGAGATAAGTTAGGTAGAACTCTCAATGACATTGGCATGGGAAAAGACTTTATGAACAAAACTTCAATAGCACGGGAGCTAACACAAAAAATCAACAACTTGGATCTCATCTTATTAAAAAGCTTCTGCACTGCAAGAGAAACTACAACAGAACTAACAACCTACAATATGGGAAGAAATTTTTAGCAGCTGTACTTCAGACAAAGGTCTACTATCTAGAATATATAAAGCATTGAAAAAAATCAAACCCCCAAATTCAAAGACCCAATTCAAAAATGGGCATCCGAAATAAACAGACATTTCTCAGACAAAGAAGGAAAAACAGAAAGTGTATGAAAAACTGTTCAACATGACTGGTCATTCGAGAGATGCAGATGAAAACAACACTGAGATTCCACCTCACCCCACAAAAAATGGCTGCTATGAAGAAATCAACCAATAACAAATGCTGGTGGAGGTGTGGAGAGAAAGGAACCCTTCTCCATTGTTGTTGGGAGTGCAGACTGGTGCAACCAATGTGGAAATCCGTATGTAGATACCTCAAAGAACTAGGACTACAGGTCTCATTTGACCCAGCTATTCCCTTACTGGGTATCTTCCCCAAAGAATTAAAAGAATCATACCACAGCAATATATGTGCACCCATGTTTGTAGCTGCATAGTTTGTAATAGCTAAGGTTTGGAAACAGCCCAAGTGCCAATCAACTGGAAACTGGATAAGAACATGTGGGTTTTTTATAAAATGGAGTACTACTCAGCCATAAAGAATGATAAACTAGAGTCATTTATAGTTAAATGGATGCATACTGAGGCTATACTCTTAAGTGAAATAAATAGGACACGCATGTGTAAATACCGAATAGCATCTCTAGTGTGAGAAACCACAAGTGTAAATAAGAATGAAAATGATTAAAAGGAATAATTGATAATTTGAAATAGGAAAAGGTGCAAAGGTGGAGGGGTGGCAGGAGCGGAAAGGGAAAGGGAAGAAAGGAAAGGAAAAATTAGGTGAAAGAAAGAAAAAAGGAAACAAAGTCTATGTAAATAGGGGAGGGTGGTAGGGGTGAAGGGTGCACAGGTAATGGGAAAAATATAAGAACTAAGATACATTATGTTCAGGTACAAATACACAATGATAAATGTAAATGTATTGTATATCTAAAATGTATCAATTTATATATAAATAAAAATTTTAAAAAAGAAAATTAAATTCTAAATCCATTCCTGACCCAGAGGAAAGGGCTTTTGGGCTGCCATATGTCCTGCTGCTCCCAGCCCAGAGGTAGGGGCTTCTGAGCTGCCATCCCACTGCTCCTGGTCCAGAGAAAGGGGCTTCCTGGCCACTATCACTCCTGCTGCTCTGAGGCCAAAGGAAGTGTCTTCTGGGCCACCATCCCTACCTCCACTCAAGGCCCCTGTTCCACCTCTCCCAACTGAGAGCAGGTGAGCTGCGTGGGCACCAACAGCACACCCCCTGCCTCCTCCAGTTGAAATGAGAAAACATGTAAATAAGTCTCAAAGCCGGAACTCCAGATCACCTACGGCAACCCCAAAGGGAAATGAGAGGGAACATTCTGATACTCAACCACCTGGACCCACTGAACTGGCAACATAAGGGGATCTGGAAAAAATGAAATCAGAAATAATTTCTCAGATAACAGGAGAAATTGGGCTCCTAGTGCAAGACATGATTAATGAATCTAGAGAGGAGCTGAGGAATATGATGGAATCCCAACATAGGAAACAAATGCAATACATAAAACAGATGCAAACAGATTTCCAGGACATGAAAAACTCCATTGAAAGTCTACACAGCAGAATGAGCCAATGTGAGGACAGAATTTCAGATATAGAAGATAAGATTGCAATTAATGACCAGGAAAAGAAAAATTGCTTCAAAATTTAAGGGAACATGAGAAATCAATCCAGCAGCTGCTAGATGATGCAAAGAAGAATAACATAAGAACAACTGGAGTCAATGAAGAAACAAGAGAGAGAGCAGATGACATAAAAGAAACTCTTCACAGAAGAAATGGCAGAAAACTTCCCAAGCAGGGGAAAAGAACTAGACATACAGATAAGTGAGGGATACAGGACTCCAAATAGCCTTGATCAAAAATATCTACACATGAGTCTATAATTGTTAAGATTCTAGAAACTCAATAGAAGAACAAAGTTCTACAAGCAGTTAGAGAAGATAAACAAATCACATACAAAGGAAAGCCCATCAGAATCACAACAGACTTCTCAACACAGACCATCAAGGCAAGAAGAGCTTGGAGTGACATATTCCAAACCCTAAAAGAAAACAACCTAGAACCCAGATTGATGTACCCTGTAAAACTATCTTTCAAAATGGATGGAGAAATAAGATACTTTCATGACAAAGGGCACCTTGGGAACTTCATGAATACCAAACCAGCACTCCAAAGAATTTTATACAATATCCCAGGAACAGACATTGAGGATCACAACCCAAGGAAGCAAAGCAGAATGAACCCATCTGGCAAAACAAGAAATTAAATACAAAAGGGGAGAACGCAACAAAAGGAAAAGTCATGGCAATGACAAGACAATACGTTTCAGTTATAACCATCAATGTTAATGGTCTCAATTCAGCAACCAAAAAAAATAGACTGGCAGAATGGGTCAAGAAGCAAAATCCAACAATATGCTGCATACAAGAAACACACTTAATTCAAAAGGAAACTCATAGACTGAAAATTAAAGGGTGGAAAACAATACTTCATGCAACGGGAACCTGAAAAAAAGCAAGAGTAGCAATCCTCCCTGCAGATTACGTAGATTTCAAACCAACACTGATTAAGAGAGACAAAGAAAGACACTACATCCTTATAAAGGGAACAATACACAAGGAAGAGATGACAATCATAAATATCTATCCACCAAACACTAGTGTGCCCAACTATATAAAACACATACTAACAGACATGAAAAGTCATATACGCACTAATACAATTGTAGTGGGTGACCTCAACACCCCACTGTCACAGATAGATCAACTAGACAAAAAATAAGTAATGAAATACTAGAACTCAATTGAACTCTTGAACAAATGAACTTAACAGATTTTTACTGAGTGTTCCACCCCACAAAATCAGAATACATATTCTTCTCAGCTGCACATGGGTCATTCTCCAAAATAGACCACATACTCACACATAGAACATGTTTAAGTAAGTGCAAAGGAATTGAAATTATCCCCTGTATATTATCAGACCATAGTCTGATGAAATTGGAGATCCATAGCAAAAGAAATTCAAAAAATTTCATAAACACATGGAAATTGAACAACACACTTCTGAATAACCAATGGGTCACAGAAGAAATTAAAGAAGAAATCAGAGAGTTCCTTCAATTAAATGACAATGACAATACAACAAATCGGAATCAATGGGACACAATGAAAGCAGTCTTACAAGGGAAATTCATAGCAGTGAATATCCATATTAGGAAAACAGAACGAGCCCAATTAAACAACCTGATGCTGAACCTCAAGCTTCTAGGAAAAAAGAGCAGGACAACCCCAAAACTCATACAAGGAAGGAAATTATAAAGATCAGAGGAGAAATCAATGCAATGGAGACTAAGAGAATGATGCAAAAAATCAATGAAGCCAAGAGTTGGTTCTTCGAAAGAATCAACAAAATTGACAAACCCTTAGCCAAACTTAACAGAAAAAGGAAAGAAAAAGGCCCAAATCCAGGCAATTAGGAATGAAAAGGGTGAAATGACAACAGACCCAGCATAAATCCAGAGGATCATCAAGACCTAGTTCCATAATCTATATGCCAATAAGATGGACAACACAGAAGAAATGGAGAGATTCCTAGATACATGTGAATTACCAAAGTTGAACAAAGAAGACCTAAAAATTCTAAACAACCCAATATCAACCAATGAAATTGAAAACATAATTAAAAACTTAGTAACTAGGAAAGCCCAGGCCATGATGGCTTCACTGTCAAATTCTACAAGACATTTAGAGGGGAACTACTCTCACTACTGTTTAAACTCATCAATGAAATTGAATGGGAAGCAATACTCCCAAGTTCATTCCTGAAAGCAAGAATCACCTTGATCCCCAAAGCAGAGAAAGACCCAACCGAAAAGGAGAACTGTAGACCAATTTCACTCATGAACATAGATGCAAAAATCCTTAATAAGATACTGGCAAACAGAATGCAGATCATCAAGAAGATCATACACCCTGATCAAGTGAGATTCATCCCAGGGATGCAGGGATGTTTCAACATACACAAATCAACCAATGTAATACACTCTATCAATAGAGCTAAGGACAAAAACCATATGAATATCTCCATAGATGTAGAAAAAGCATTTGACAAAATCCAACATGCATTTATGATAAAAACCCTAGAAAATATTCGAATAGATGGTCTCTACCTCAAACTGATAGAAGCCATCTATGAAAAAACCAACAGCCAATATCATACTAAATGGTCAAAAACTGAAATCCTTCACACTAAAATCAGGAACAAGACAAGCATGTCCACTATTACCACTCTTGCTCAATATAGTTCTGGAAACATTAGCCATGGCAATTAGACAAGAGAAAAAAATAAAAGGAATAAAGATAGGAAATGAAGAAGTCAAATTGTCATTATTTGCAGATGACATGATACTCTATATAGAAGACCCCAAGAACTCCACCAAAAGTCTTCTAGACTTAACCAAATTCAGTCAAGTAGCTGGTTACAAGGTCAACACACAAAAATCAATAACTTTCCTCTACACGAATAACAGGCTCACTGAGAGAAATAGGACAAATAATTCCTTTCACAATAGCATCCAAAACACCGAAATACCTAGGAATCAACCTAACTAAAGAAATCAAAGACCTCTTCTCTGAAAACTATAGCACTCTGAAAAGAGAGATTGAAGATATCAGAAAATTGACAGACATCCCCTGCTCCTAGGTAGGAAGGATTAATGTAGTGAAAATGGCCATATTTTCAAAACTGCTATACAGATTCAAAGCATTTCCAATTGAGATCCCAGAAGCATACTACATGGACCTTGAGAAAATAATCCAAAAATTCATTTGGAACAAGAAGAGACCTAGAATAACAAAAGCAATCCCAGGTAATAGAGGCATGGCAGGGGGTATCACAATCCCCAACCTGCAACTATACTATAAAGCTATTATGATAAAAACAGCATGGTACTGGCAAAGAAACAGACCTGAGGACCAGTGGAACAGATTAGAAGATGCATAAACAACGCCAGACACACTCAGCCATCTCATTTTCGATAAAAGAGCCAAACACCCTCAATGGAGGAAAGATAGCCTCTTTAATAAATGGTGCTGGACAAATTGGGTTTCAACTTGCCAAACATTAAAACTAGACCTATATCTCTTACCATGCACTAAACTAAAATCAAAATGGATTAAAGATCTAAATATTAAAATAGAAACTCTGAACCAGTTGGAACAGAGATTAGGTAGAACTCTTGAAGACATCGGTGTAGGGAAAGATTTTATGAACAAAACCTCAGTTGCCCGTGAACTAGCACAAGCAATCAACAAGTGGGATCCCTTCTTATTAAAAAACTTCTGCACAGCAATAGAAACCACCATCAGTGTGAAAGAAAACCCAAAATGGGGGAAAAAAATCTTCACCTGCTGTTCCTCAGACAAAGATCTACTATCTCAAATCTATAAAGAACTTAAAAAGATCAGACCTCCCAAGTTTCAAGGCCCAATCCGAAAATGGGTATCTGAAATAAACAGACATTTCCCAGACAAAGAAGTAGAAATAGCAAATAAATACATGAAAAAATGTTCAACATCACTGGTCATTCGAGAGATGCAAATGAAAACAATGCTGAGATTCCACTTTACTCCAGATAGAATGGCTGCTATCATGAAATCAACCAATAACAAATGCTGGCGGGGGTGTGGGGAAAGAGGAACCCTGCTCCACTGCTGGTGGGAGTGTAGACTGGTGCAACCACTGTGGAAATCAGTATGGAGATACCTCAAAAAACTAGAACTGGAAGTCCCATTTGACCCCACTATTCCACTGCTGGGGATCTTCCCCAAAGAATTAAAAGAATCATACCACAGTGATATATGTGCACCCATGTTCATAGCAGCACAGTTTGTAATAGCTAAAACTTTGAAACACCCCAAATGCCCATCAATTGGAGACTGGATAAAGAAAATATGTTTTTTTTATAAAATGGAGTACTACTCAGCCATAAAAAATGAGAAATTAGGGTCATTTATAGCTAAGTGGATGCACATTGAGGCCATACTCTTAAGTGAAATAAATAGGACACACATGTATAAATACTGAATAGTTTCTCTGGTGTGAGAAACTGAAAGCGTAAATAAGGACTAAATGTATAATAGGTAATGTGAAATAGGAAGAAAAGGGGCAAAGGGGAAGGAAGTGGGAGGGGTAGGGGAAAGGATAGAAGGGAATGGGATTAATGTGAGAAAATGGAAAAATAGGAACAAAATCTTTGTAAATAGGGAGGAATGGAGGGGTTGAAGGGAGGGCTGGGCAAGGGTGAAAAATAAGAACCAAGAGAGATTATGTTAAGGTGCACATTTCCAATGATGAATGTCATTATATTGTATACCTAAAATGTACCAATGATTAGAATGAATAATCGATAATGCAAAATAGAAAGAAAAGGTCCAAAGGGGGTAGGGGTAGTGGGAGGGGCAGGGGAAAGGAAAGAAGGGAAAGGAAAAATGATGAGAAATGGAAAAAACAGAAATAATGTCTTTGTAAATAGGGAAGGTTGGAGGGGGTGAAGGGAGAGCTAGGAATGGGGAAAAAATAAGAACCAAGATGCATCATGTAAAGGTACAAGTTCCCAATGAGAAATGTAATTGTGTTGTATACCTACAATGTACGAATAAAAGAATTTAAAAGGAAAAAAAAAGAAAATTAAATTCTAAATCATGTCAATATTGAGAAAATTAATGCATTTTTTAGAATTCAAAATATCATATATAATTGATTTTTTAATATTTTCAAAATCTACTAAGTCAAAATAATAGCAAATAACATAATAAATTTTTAAATTCAGAAGCCTCCTCTCTTCCTTGGGGCAAGTGATTCAGCCAAGGAGAACCATTATGATAATTAATAAAAAATTTTGAGGTAGCAATATGAGTCTTGTGATGAGAAAACTGAAGAATAGAGAAACAGCTGCTTTGGCAAATCAAAAAAATGAGAGATCTGGGATTTTTGCAAACTACTTACTGCTCAAGATTAGATTCATAATCTATAAACTAATATTCCATAATTTAGCCTTGATGAATCACTGCAATTGTATTCAGCAAAATTGCTACACTGAAACAAACACAACCAAAAATTGTTTTCCCCGTATTTGACATATAGGCTAAAGATAATACAGCATGAATTTAATCTCTTACATTTTGCCATCATGCACTGTGCAAAAATGGAAAAAAAAAACAGCTAATCTCTTTCAAGCAAAAATAACTTTTATATTCCACTTTAAAATGAGAAAAAATAATCATTCTGCATGTCATGATATAGCTGCTGTACAAAAACAATCACAGAATTATGATGCTGAGCATAAACGTAAAAAGTAAGACTATCACTCTCTAAAAATATAAATAAACATTTAAGAAACATTTATCTTCCCTCAGTAAATAGACTAAATAAGAATCAATCTATTTATCAGTGTTGAAAAATTTTAGAAAATGTCTCCTTTTATCTGTTCTGAGAAATGAACAACTTCTGAAAAAAAAATTGAACAGCACTCTACTCTACATGCAATGAGAAGTAAAATTGTTCCTGTATATCCTTAAGTTGAATAAACTTGTTAACATAGACAGTAAAAATGTATTACTGTTTCCTTTTTCTTTGTGACAACTGGTGCTACAGTAACACATATTAGCCCTGGAAATACACCTAGAAATATCACACCCTTGGAGCATTTTCATAAAATGTCTAGTCATTTACTTGATTCTTTCTGGAATGCTGGAAAGCATCAGCTTTTAAGAGACTGCTAGAGTTCCACCAACATATCCAGCCTTGTATTATTACACATAAAATCCCAGAAAGCCTGGGAGAAGTCAATAAGCAGAAAACAAATAGTTAACTCGTTCTTCTTATAAAAAAATAAAAAGAATCTGTGTTTGTCACTTCTATTTTTAAAATCATGCAAATAAATAATTAGTTTTCAAACTACAGCTTGTCTGAACACATAGCTCATGGTGCTGCTATAAACCCCCAAGTTAAGAGGTCAAATCTTGCACAGCCATAAGAACAATAATACTTTTTCTATTCATAGCATGATGTCAGGGCTTTCTTACTTAATCAAATAATTTTGAAAAGCAGAAATACACAAATGAAGGATTCTTTTTTGTGTTTGTTTTTCCTCAATATCTATGAGGGATTAATTTCTCCAACTTGGAGAATATTTTATTTCTAAACAAGATTTAGGCCTCTACAGCCCCCTAAATGTAGCAACACATGAATATTTATGCCTCATGTCCCATCAAAATTAGAAAATAGATTGTTATAAATATTATGACATAGAAGATTCATATGATGGTGTGGTAATGTCAAAACAAATGTTATTGCAAGAGATTTGAATTTATAGCATTTAATTTGGCCTGCACAGCCTCTCAACAAACAATGCTTAAAAATACATAAAGTTTGGAAGTAGTGCAAAAAAGAATTTCTTTTTGTCTAAGTAATGTCAAAAGAAATCTCATCTATTTTTGACAACCATTAAATGTAAACTTGAAAAGTCTAACAATATGTATTTAGTGGCATGATAAGCAAAAGCAGACAGGGACGTGCTTGTAGGTAAACTTCAATTGTTTTAATTAGAATTTAGCTAAGATAAAAGTGATAGAAACAAAACAACAGTGAATTTTTAAAAGATACATATTCATTCCTCCCCCAAATAAGAGAAATTAGACAATAAACAATGTAAAAATGCTAGGAAGCTTGGATTCTGCCGGCTTTTCCCTGCAGCAATACCAAGGGAACCTTTTGCTCTGAATACCTTCACGTATGTTGTAGTCCTAGACATGGAACTCATTTTCCAAATTGAGAAGGGTGAAATAAATGTTTGCCTTCTATTAAAGAAATTTTCCCAGAGTTCATGGATAATTATTTCACATTTTATCAGCCCTTAATAAGACATAAACACAATTAGCTGCAAGGAAAGGGAAATGTCATATTAGCTAGGTAAAGATATACAGTAAAATCTGAGGCATCATACATTAGAGAAAAGGAAAGAATAGATATTTGGGAGAGAAGCAGCTGTCTCTACCACAAGCCGCATAGCTCCAATTATTTTCATAAGCATGCACAATTAACATTTGTGATTACCCTTAACAATGAGAGTGACTTCTATGTGTTAGTAAAATTAGATGTCACAGAAAAGCAGACCAACATAAGCCATAGACATTTTCTTTATCAATTTATAAATGTTATGATATAAACATTTGCATCTGTAATTGATAAAATGATTTATAATGTATCCTTTAATAGCAAATATACATTGAATATATCTTAGGGAAAATTATTCATCATTTGCCAGTATTCTTGTGTACAGCATGACAAAATACTCAATGACAACAATTTGACCATATTCAGAATTTTTTGAATTTTCTCAGTTACCAAAAACAAAGGAAAATTGTTAACTGACAATCTCTTGAAACTGTATTTTACGAATGTGGCACATTTATTTTGTATGAAGAAAAAATATTTTTATATAAAGCAAAATGCACATTTGAATTATTTTAGGTGCATGGTTCTGCTGCGACATTAACTATAGTCACTGTGTTGTATTAGTATCTCCACTCATGTCGAGAACTTGTCACTTTCCTCAATTTTAAATCCTTATTCCTACCTTTTCCTAGTCCCTGGACATGACCATCCTAGTTTTGGTACCTTTCAATGTGATTGCTTTAGGTGTTTCATATAAGTGGGACCATAAAATGTTTTCCCATTTATGATTGGCTTATCAGTTTCTGCTTCAATATTCTAGTTCTCTACAGTCTGCATCTCCAAACCTTTTCAAATTCCTCCAACAAACAAAGAAGTCTCAAAAGCTTCTGAGCCACCTGGTCACATCCACCCCACTTCTCATTGACAATTTTCTGTCTTAGTCACTTTTTGTTGCTGGGACAAACTACTGAACATAGACATCTTTAAAAGAAAAGGATTATTTGGATACTATTGTAAAAGGAATTGTTTCCCTAATTTCTCTCAGTGAGTCTATTATTTGTATATAAAAAGGCTATTATTTTTTGAGTGTTGACCTTATACCCAGCTACTGTACTGAATCTGTCGATTAAGTCTGGAAGTCTTTTGGCAGAGTATTTTGGGTCGTCTATATAAAGTATCATATCATCAGCAAATAATGACAGTTTAACTTCTTCCTTTCCTATTTTTATTCCTTTTATTTCTTTCTCTTTTTTAATTGCTGTGACTAATGTTTCAAGAACAGTATTAAACAGGAGTGGTGATAATGGGCATCCTTGTCTTGTTCCTGATTTTAGCATGAAAGTTTTCAGTTTTTGACCATTTACTATGATGTTGGCTGTTGGTTTTTCATAGATAGCGTTAATCAAGTTGAGATAAAGACCTTCTATTCCAATTTTCTGTAGGGTTTTTTTCATGACTGGGTGTTAGATTTTTTTGAATGTCTTTTCTGCATCTATTGAGATGATCATATGGTTTTTGTCCTTGACTCTGTTAATATATAGGTTTATATATATGTTTATATTTATATATAAATATTTAAAATAAATATTTACATTTATATATTTATTATGGGTTAATATATGGGTTTATGGTTTTACAGATTATAATCAATGGTTGGCTGGCTCCAAGGTGGAAATTTCATGACAGAAGGGCATGGTAGAGGACAGTTGTTCAACCAATGGCATCCAGAAAACAGACAGCAGGAGAGGAACTGAAGAGCAAAGGGCCAGAGAGCAGATCTATTTGCCCAAAGACATGTCTCCATGATCCCTTCTGGCATAACCAGAGGTGTGATTTCCTAATCTCATAGGAGTTTGCCTACTCTATCAAGATGATGATGGTGATTAGTCATCAAGCTGATGATAACAGATAAACAAATGAAAATGTGCTAAAAATCATGACTGAAAGAAAATTCAAATTAAAGTCACAACATGATATTAATTCATACCAAATAAATTGCCTAAAATTGCAGAGACTGAATATACCATCAAGTATTGGCAAAGATACAGATTATGTGCCTTTGTATATGAATATATATCATACATGCATTAAAATTTATTATATTATACACTTTCAAATTTTTTTTATTTCAATGTTGCTTCATTATAGTATGTAAAAAGCAGTCAAGTTATTCCTGGAGTTTGGGTAGCTGGCTCAAGTTTATATTTCCTAATGTTTCTGAATGGAAGTATGATCATGTGACTATTTTAAACCATGGAATATGAATGAAAATAATATGAGCTATTTCTAGAATCAGATTTTAAATAGAAGATGTGCTTTTCTATCTGTCTTCCACTAGCTAAAATCAGAAGAGTTTGAGGACCAGTGATAGGAAAGGAAACAGGGTTTTTTTTATCACTAGGACAACCTAGAAACAGCCCATAGAACTGTTATATGATGAATAAATAAAAATTATTGTGTTAAATTTAAAATGGAATGTTTATTTATTACAGCCCTTGGCATCAACATAGCAAATACATATAACAAAAATATAATTACATTAATTCATTAGGATTCAACAATCATCATTTATTGGTAATGAAAACAGAGTGAGCAAGCATTAATCATAAGCAATTTAAGACTTCTTCCTAACCTCTCTTCCAGCCAGTTTAGTGTTTCTGTTTTAATATTAGATCTTTAATCCATTTCGATTTTAGTTCAGTGCATGGTGAGAGATATAGGTCTAGTTTTAATCTTTGGCAAGTTGAAACCCAATTTTTCCAGTACCATTTATTAAAGAGGTTATCTTTCCTCCAGTGAGGGTATTTGGCTCCTTTGTCAAAGATGAGGTGGCTGAGTGTGTCTGGAGTTGTTTCTGCATCTTCTAATCTGTTCCACTGGTCCTCAGGCCTGTTTCTTTGCCAGTACCATGCTGCTTTTATCACAGTAGCCTTGTAGTACAGTTTCAAGTTGGGGGTTGTGATATCCCCTACCTTGTCTTTATTGCGTAGTATTGCTTTTGCTATTCTAGGTCTCTTCTTGTTCAAAATGAATTTTTGGATTATTTTCTCCAGGTCTCTGAAGTATGTGGATGCACATTGAGGTGATACCCTTAAGTCAAATAAATAGAACACACATGTGTAAATACCAAAGTTTCTCTAGTGTGAGATACTGAAAGTGTAAATAAGTACTAAAAGCTATAATAGATAACATGAAATAGGAAGAAAAAGTGCAAAGGGGAAGGGGAAGAGGGAGGAGTAGGGAAAAGGAAAGAAGGGAATAGAATTAATATGAGAAAATGAAAAAATGGAAGCAAAGTTTGTAGATAGGGAGGGATGGAGGGGTTGAAGGGAGGCCAGAGGAATGGGGAAAAAATAAGAACCAAGATGGATTATGTAAAGGTGCAAATTTCCAATGGTGAATGTCATTATATTGTGTACCTTAAATGTACCAATATAATTAATTTTAAAAAGCACAACAAAGGATCATTAAAGTTTACTTCCATTTTCAAAATAAATAAATAAAAATAAAAAATAAAAACAAATTTAAAAGATCCAATATGTATTATCACATCGCATAATGTCATACATCTATTTTACTGTTTAACATAAAAATCAGTTTTATGAATTAAAAAGTAGATTAAAATATATTTCTTGTTTTATGCACTTAAAATGAAATTTAAAAGTGAATCAAAGCTCAGTTGAAAAGAAGTAAAATAAAAACATTTATTTTCTCATTCCCAAATGTGAAATTGGAATCGTATTGCTTGTTTCCAAGTACACTTTAGTTAAACTGAGCAGCCACATTAATTCTACAAGGGTCGTGTGATGGGAGATGTCCCAAAATATAAAATGATTTACAAACAGAAATATTGTGAATGGGAAAAAATATTGATTATCTAAAACATATTTAATCTCTGCATTCATTTAAAATAGCTTATGATAAAGGGAAAAATCAGCAAATACCACATACTATTTTTATATCAGTTTTTAATTATTTCAGACAGAAGTCATTTTACAAACAGAACTACTATAATATTTGTTTCACCTTTTCCTTTAGAAGTCTTGCCTAAAGCTCTACATCACCTCTTTTGATATCTAATGTCAAAATTCTCTAAACCCTACCATCACATCAAAATAAATTCTAAAACCTTGTACTCAGACTTACAAGTCCCCAAAAGATTGTGTCCTACCTTTCTCTTTTACCTTATTACATGTGGTTCTCATAATCACTATATTCTCACTACAAAATTCTTTTTATGCCTATAACAATCACATTTTAAATACTGGATGCATCTTTTGTCTCTACTCAAAATGCTGATCAACCTAGTTTTTAAAACACTATATCTATCATGTCACAGATAATTCATTTCTGAAATTTCCTTTCCACCTTACCTTTTATTCAGAGAAATCTTGTTTTCCTTTTCTGCATATCATGCTATCATCATAGCATAATATTTTGGATTTATTTGATTGAATTTATCTCTCTCCATAAGACAAGTTCCATAACAACAGAATCTTCACTTTGTAAACCACTGTACTTAAACATTTAGAAGCAGATGAGCACTACTCCACACTAGACATGGCAAATCTTTGAATAAATAAATAGATGTTATCATTTCTTATATTTTGTATACTTAACAACTTATTGTTTTAAGCAAAAGCTGTTAAGCAGAAGCTGAGGGAATTCCTTACCACTTTACCTGCCTTAATGGGAAGTACATCATACTAAAAAGTTTCTATAGACCAAATGATTGGGAAATGTCATATTAGCACAATGAAAGATGTAAACCACATGATCTTCTAAATGGAGGTGGAAAAACCTTCAACAAAGTTGGATATTCTTTTCTGAAAAAAGTTGTCAATATTTTAAGTATAAAAGCAAGTTCCTCAACATATCAAAAACTATAAATAAAAACTCACAGCTTACAAAATGAATGGGGGGAAAATTAAAACCTTTCCATGAAGTTATAGATCAAGATAAAGTTGTCCACTTCTATCACTTCTATTCAACATAGTCTGGGAAGTACTAGAAAGTACTAGTAAGTCAAGAAAAAGAAATAAAGGCACACAAGTTTGAAGGAGACATAAAATTATATTCAGATGACATAGTCTTATATGTAAAAAAACCCACAATCCACAAAAAAATAAGAGCTAATAAATTTAGTGAAGTTGCAAGATATGAAACCAATAACAAAAAATCAGTAGTATTTTCATGTTTATAAGGGACTTAACTGTAAAACAAATGATGACAATCCAATTTACAATAGTACCAAAAAATGAACAAATCTAGAGATCTAATTTATAGCAGGAGTAGTGTAGCCAATAAAATTGTGGTTTATATAGGATGCTACATGAGATTTTAGTTGTCCTTGTCACCAAAAAATAATAAGAATAATAATTGATCATCTATGTGACATGGTGAATATGTTAATTTGTTTCACTACAGTAATCTTTTACTATTTATATTTATCTTATAGCATCACATCATACTTCTTAAATGTGGTCAGTGACTTTTTTAAAAGAAAAAAATTTAAAAGTCAGAGAGAATTTCACATCTTTTTCTAAATCTGTATAACAAGAGAAAACTTTCACAAATAAATAAATTCAAGCACAAATAAAAAATATTTACCATATCTGACAGAGAATTTCCAAACTGAATAAAGAAAAACTCAATTAGAAAAATAAGAAAGCATAAAAAATAGCAAATGATATAAACGGGCATGTCACAGAAAGAAAGATAAATTTTTTAATAACCATGTTTAAAAGATATGAAGTTATTGGTCATCAGGAAATTTCAAATTAAAAAAGAAATCATTTTCTTTGACCAGATAGTAAAAAGGTTTTTTCATGATTTTCGGACAGGTAGAGTATGGAGAAATGGACTCTCTTATGCTATAGTAATGGAGCTAGAAAATGGTAAATTTTTCTGAAAGTCAATAAAAGGCTATAAGCTTTTTTATTTCTTATTGATTTTAAGTTTGGATTTATGACAAAATAGACATATTTGTACCTAAATGAAGAAAATAAAATCTGCCTTAATTTGGTTACTGAATATATCCTAAGGGTCAATGTGTTAAGGCTTTGGACCCCTGCAGCTGGCACTACTAGGAGAAAGTAGAAATTTTAGAAGATGAGGCCTAGTGGAAGAAAGTGGAGATTAGGGACACACCCTTTAAGGAGATACTGCAGTTCCAGGCCTTTCTCTTTCTCTCTGCTTTCTGACTGACATGAGGAGAACAGGCATCCTTCACCTTGTGGTCCTACCATGATGGGCCATGCTGCCACTGAACCGAAGTAACAGTCAAGAAAACATGGACTGAAATCTCTGAAACCATGAGCTAAAATTAACACTTTCCCCTGTTAAATATATTATCTTAATTATTTTGTTACAGTAATGCAAAGCTGACTGGTAACATTCTCTTCCTCCTGCCCATATTTCTAATTTACAAAAGCCAGTTCCATTTAGGTACCCTTAACATTCCCGTTGTATATAAGTAACTTCTATGTATTGTAGAAGAACATTGAGTAATTCACTAACTACTCACATACACCACTGGAAGCAAAGATAAAATAAGGATATTAGTAATACATGCAAGAATACTGGCTATTTGAAGGCAGAGTTTGATTTTAAAAATTGCTTTTAAAAGGGCATGATAGCTTTACCAATCAGAGTTTGTTGAAATTAATCATCTGTGCCCTAGAAAGTACTTAGCAATACTTAAATAAATGTTGGTAATTTTCAATAAAACATGATTTATAGACAAAAATTTAATTTTATAGTTTATATATATAGTGAAATATTTTTCTTTTGACTTTTTTCACCATTTGAAAATCTGAAAACTTTTATTAGCTCATAAAATAAACTGTAGTCCTGATATGGCCTGCAGAATATAGCTTTTGATCCCTACTTTTTGTTCCCAGAGAGTACAAAAATATATATTATAAAATATTCCAACATTTACAATCTCATTTAAATGAATATCCATCCCATTAGATGCTTATAATGATTTTGTTGTTATTGTTATTTTATTTTGTTTTGCTTGTTTCATATCATTTTATATATTTCAGATAGTGAATTATACAATGTCTGATTCTATACATCTGAAGCTTTAGACATGATAACTTTTGAAAAATTGTTGAGTTATCTCCCAGTGTCTTCCATTATTGACTTCAGAGAAGAGAAATTCAGCACATGTTCATTTTTTTTCTCTGTAAATCGTGCTTAAAGAAACAGTGTCAAAGCAAAATTGCTTGGAACAGCAAGTGAGATGACGGCTTGGGTTCCTTCTGCTATTACCATCTTGAGGACACCTCCTTGATCAATTTTTGTTTCTGTTGGAGAAGGTTTGAAATTGTTTCTCTGCCTCAACACTTTCAATAGCTAGGCAATAGATATACATAGCCAAACCTGTCTGTTTATCTTGCAAATTTGCAAGAAGTACTATTTGTTGAGCAGCAGCTTGAAATTTGGCTATGTTTAATATTTTTAACTGGTACATAATAATTGCATATATTTATGAGCTATAGTTCTATATATATAATGTTATAATCAAATCAACGTATTTAGCACATTCAACACTTTAAATATTCACATTTGTTTGTGGTGAGAATTTTTAGAATCCTCTTTCCTAGCTATTTTGAATTATTTAAGTCATTATTAGTGGTTACCCTAATGTGCAACAGAACACCTATTCCTGTATTCCTGCTACCTAACTATAACTTTGTACCCATTTTCCAGATTCTGGTATCTACTATTCTACTGTGTGCTTCTTTAAGATCAATTCTTTTAGCTTCAACATATTCAGCATTTGTGAGAATATTCAGCATTTATTTGTGAGAATATTCAGCATTTGTTTTTCTGTACCTGGATTATTTAATTTAGGACAATGTCTTTCAGGTTCATCCATGTGGCTGAAAATTACAGGATTTTATTTTTTATGGCTGAATAGTATTGTTTTTTATGTAGATATTATATTTTCTTTATCAATTTATGTGTTTTCGGACCCTTGGTTTGATTTCATATCTAGCTATTGTAATAATGATGCAACAAAAATCGGACAGCAAATGTATCTATGACATACTAATTTTATTTCCTTTGGATATTATATATATATATTTTTTTTTACAGTAGGATTGCTAAATTATATGATAGTTCGACTTTTAAATTTTTTGAGGAAATTCCATACTGTTTTCCATAAAGACTATACTAATTTGCACTCCCAGAAACATAAGGTTTCCTATTTTCTCCATATCCACCCATACACTTGATATTTGTCCTTTTTGCTGGCAGCTATTCAAGTTGCAATGAGGTGATAACTTACTGTAGCTTTGATTTGCAATTCCTTGACAATGAGTGAGCATTTTTCCTATACCTGTAGATAATTTGTGTGTGCTCTTTTAAAAAATGTTTATTTAGGCCTTTTGTAACTTTTTAAATTGAATTTTTTGGTCTTTTTTTTACTATTTAAACAATACAAGATATATATTTTCAGTTTACCACACTTTCTATCAAATAAAGCATAACCTATCAGTGTAATCCTTACCCCAGTCTTTGTGAGGCAGATCAAAATTGTCCAATTATATCTATCTCATCAAAGTTCAAATGCCATACTCAAGTACGTACCTCAAATAGTTTAGTTTCTAGTTATCTTCCTTTAACAAATTTTATTTTTATTCATATGATCCCCTGAAATATAGGATCTTAAGTCATTCAAAAAATTAACTGTTTATATGATCCCAACTCACACTTCAAATCAACTACTTCCATGAAGGGAAGTCAACTAGTCATTAAAACTAGTGCTGCCTTTCAGATTTTCATTCATAATACCCTCTTCCAACATAGATAGACAACCATTTATGTCCTTGTACCAATTCCACATTTTGCCTCATTGTATAGACTTTGCCTCAATTTATCATAGCAACGTTTAATTGTGTCCTGCTTTTATATCATAAAGAACATAAAAAGATAACATATTATGGATTTCTTGATACTATGTGTTCTAGTATTAATCAATATTATAAATTGGGGATGTAGTATATCAGTGACCAATCTAGAGTATTCAGTGCTTCTCTTATACTCTGTGCTGAGACCTTATAAATAAAATTCCTTTGTTTCTGTATTAGATTACTTCTTTGAGTTGGGAAATTATTTTTCACATAGATAAAACTTTCAGGCACAGTCAAATATAGGCCACATTCAGTCAGACTTTTTTCTGAATTCAATAAAATCCTATAGGCAGTCCAAATTTCTATCACTTTATGTAGATAATATACACAAGAGAATACACAAGTGACCACAAACACCATGAGATTGAAAGGTATTTTGTCTTCTTTATTCACTGTAGTTTCCTCATACTTAATGGTGTATATAATAAGGACTTGTTCAAAAATGAGGACCAAAATGTATAATAGATAATGTGAAATAGGAAGAAAAAGTCCAAAAGGGAAGGGGAAGTAGGGAGAGGGGTGGGGAAAAGGAAAAAAGGGAAAGAAAAAAAATATGAGAAAAGAAGGAAAAAATGGAAACAGAGTTTTTGTCAATAGGGAGGGGTTGGAGGGGTGGAGGGAAAGGAAGGGGAAGGAGGGAAAAACAAGAACCAAGATAGATCATGTGCAGGTACAAATTCCCAAGGATGAATGTGATCATAATGTATGCATAAAATGTACAAATAAACTTAATGGAATAAAAAAAGGGCTTAAGCCAGGATTTTTTATTTATATATGAATACCATGCTGTCACCTGTAGCATAATTCTGAATGTGGCATTTGTTTTCATTATGATGTTGATAAGTTACCATTTTTCCTTTAAAATTTTTTTTTATATTATCTATGACAATAATGGAATCTCTTGTTTTAAGGCTATTTAAAAGATTATACTCAACCCAGTGCTATGGTAATGATTATCATTCCAAAGAGGCATAGAAAGAAGTTTCCTTATGCAAACACAAGGCCCTGAAATCCAAACAGATAGTTTTTAAATCCTTTGATGTCTTCAAAAGGTATTGATCATTATAGATAATTAAGAATATTAATTCAAAATGATGGTGAGGTAAAAAGTAAATTAAATTGTTCCACCTTTCTGACACATTTTCAGTGATTTCTATTTCCAAAAACTTCAAATGTCTTCTCAAAGCAGCAGCTGTTGCTTGCTTTGTATTATCTATACGTATTAATTGGATGTGGGTTTATGAGTTGATATTGTTTTACAAATAGTGCTAATCACTGGCCTAATTTCATTAGTAAAATGGGAGAATTGGATTATTATAATGGGAAGTCAAGATCTTGAGAAAGACAGTTGCTTCATTCATGGCCATCTTTGGGATGGCTGAAACGATATTTTGAATATTTAGTCATGTTTTAGAGTTAATTTTTAGCATTTGTCTTTGTAATTACTATATACTTTTAATTAATAGGTATTAGATTTTGGATTCTCATCAAACTGCTAGAATGAGATTTGTTATTCTCTCATGTTATTGCCTCTATAGTAGCGAAGCAGATGCACTTTTATGAAGGGTTTAAATATATATAAACATGTGTGTACATTTGGAATTTTTACTATTAACTTCAAAATTATATGGGTGTTACTGTAACTTTTTCATTGTATGAAAAGAAGACATCCCATTAAATGTATAGATGCTGGAATATTAGGTATATTTACAAATATTTTTGGTAGCCCCTTTTAGCTGTTTCTTTCTACTTCTAATCATTGTGAGTGGGAATAGATGTGGACTTATTAATTGCCTATGTCCAACACACAATTCATGGCAAAATTTATAAAATAGAAGTTTAATTATATATAAATAAGTTGAAATGGATTACTTATTGAAGTTAAACATTTTAAAAACCTAAAATACATTTTTCTTATATTATCTAAGAACTATCGGGCATTTGTCTGAGAGTCATAATTTACTGCATATTTAAAATATATAATGACCTGATACTGGAATTTCAGGTACGAAATTTAGCTTTGAATGTGTCCGAGGGAAAATTGGTTTTATAAAAATCTAATATTATTCTATCTCCTTTTGTAGTCAAAAATTAATTTTCCTTTTGATTTTCTGTCTTTTGCTGCAACTACCACTAATTTTAAGTTTATATTGTTTTATGTATACTTTATAAATAGCAAAGTATACATAAATGTAAAATGGTTTGTGATTATTTTAACTACATCCTGTCTGAATTTCTTCTGGATATCATACTAGTTCAGTCAGTAGTTATCTCAAATGTAAAGCCATTTTGAAATTTGCCACTTTTTTTCTTAGTGGTCTCTTTTAGTTTTCAGCATTTAGAAAGGAAACATAACTGTATAAATCTAACACCAACACCCTAGTCTTCATGCTCCAAGTATATAATTACTGGTATTAGGATATTGATGATGTCAAGATGGTTTTTTATCATTTGTATATATTGCATACATTTACCTTTTATTTGAACTACAGGGAAAATGACATTTTAACTGGTTGAATGAATTCTGCCCAGTTACTGACCAAATCATGTCTTAAAGATATTTTTTATGTTCCAGTATAGGAAATCTTTTAAAGTGGGGGTTAATTTTACATATGTTGTTTCCATTTGTTTCCTTACTATGTCTATTGTGTTGTTCTTGTCACATCTAAGCTCTCAAAGGTCTGAATTTTCCTAACATTGAATCTGTGATGTAAAAAATGTATAATATTTACAAATTTTATGCATAATAAGCTTGTTATAGTCTATGTAACTAGTAAAACATTTCTTGTAAATTAACTAAGTTATTTTTCCATTTCTGTACAGTTTCTTATGTAAATTTTTAATGTATTAGTTGTGGCCCATTCTGTAAACATTTCCATACTATTTTCTTTAATACTTATTTGCATGAATGAAACTTGAGATTTGCTTGTTTGTATTATATAGCCATTAAGCCAATTTCAACATCTGCCTTTTCTGTAGTTTAACTTTGTCTAATTTTGTTAATATTTTAAATAAACTTTAAAATCATGGTTTTATTTCCTACTTTCCAAATAAATTCTAAGTTATTTACTAATGTAAAAATTGTATAAGAATATTAGATTCATGAAACTCTACATGGCCACTAACCATTAGATTTTTCAGTTTCAGCCAGTGTTTGTCAAAACTCTTTTTTCCATTTATGAAAAATTTTACATGTGATCTTTTGTTGAGGTCTCAAATTAGTTATAGTTATGCAATATTATTCACGTGAAGGAAAGATCCTCTGTATTCCATTCAGTGAGGGCAAGATGTAGGGGGGAACACAAGTATGAGGAAAGATTAAAAGGATACTGTACCAATCCATGTGAAGGATGTTAGTAGCATGGATTAGATGCATACTACTGGGAAGACTAACTATACTTATGTTGTAAAAGAAGAGGCCTGAAGTGGTAGGTGAATGCCTCGCAAGTGCAAGGATCTGAGTTCGATCCCCAGTACCAAAAAAAAAAAAAAAACAAAACAAAAGTGGCAGGTAAAAAAATAAGAGAAATTGAAGAGTTCGGTATATCAGATTTTAGGCATGACCCCGGTAGGAGACAGAAGAGAGGTCTATTGTGCCCTGCCCCAGCTGCAGCCACTGGTAGCCCAGGCCTCACGTGACCTGCGCATCCAGTTCCTGCCACTGGCACTAGTCCAGGCCTCAAGCAACCTGTAGGGGGCATAGGAGGAAAGAGGCCCCACACTGACCCGCATCCCCTGCCACAGCTGCTGGCCCAAGTGTCTCAAGACCCACACAGAAGAAGAGGAAAGTGGCCAAACTACCAAATCCTAGCCAGATCTGCTCAGGGTCTGCACTGGGCCAAAGAGACAACAACCAAAACACTGGCCTGATTGAGATTGAGACCAACTCCAAAGAGGAGAGTTTCACTCCAGGGCTGAAGCGTCCCCCTTCCCAGACACCAGGTAAGAGACAGACTCGGGAGACAGGACTGGAGAGGGTGAGATCTAAGCAGGGACCTCCCGGGATCACCTGGGAAGCTCAGGCTCAGTCCAGGAAGATCACAGAGACTATTCCATAGCAGGAGTCCAGGTTTCCTGGGTGTAATCTTCACATGGGGTGGACCTCATGGAGAGTCCAGTGACATGTTTGAGCTCTCACACTGGTGCCTGTATCCAGCAGAAACTAGTGTGCTGACAAGACCCAAAAAACTGCACCAAAAGACTCCTGATTAATAGTCAAATTCAACAATGTAGCAAGATACAAATGAACAGATAAAAATCAATAGCTTTCCTATACATTAATATTGAATGCACTGAAAAAGAAATTAGGCAAACAATACCATTCACAATAGAATCAAAATATTAAATACTTAGAAATTAACATAAGCAAGGAAGTGAAAATTGTATTACTCTGGATAAGGAAATCAAGGAGGACATCAGAAAATGGAAATTTATCCTCTGTTCCAGGATAAGCCAAACTGATGTAATCAAAAGGGCTCTACTTCCAAAACTGATATGCAGATTTAATGTAATCCCAATAGAAGCATCGGGGGCATTTCCCACAGATCTAGGGAAAACAATACTAAAATTTTATTTTATTTATTTTTTTGTGCTGGGATCAAACTCAGGACCTCTCGCTTGCCAGGCAGACGCTGTGCCGCTGAGCTAAATCCCCAGCCTTGGAATCCTGAAATTTATGTAAAGCCAGAAGACACCAAGATGCCCAAAAGCGATGCTGGGTAACTAAAGCAATGCAGATGGCATTACAATCCACACTTGAAACTATAAATCTATAGTGATTTCAAGGTACGCTCACAAAAATAGGAATGTGGATCAATGCTACAGAATAGAAGAAGCAGAAGCAACCCAGGTACATAGATCTATGTGATCTTTGACAAAGAGTCCAAAAACTACACTGAAGAAAAAATAGCTTCTTTAATAAATGGTGCTGGGAAAATTGGCTATCTACCTGAAGAAGTTTGAGTTTAGATTCATTTATCTCACCACATACTAAATTAAAATCAAAATGGATCAAAGATCGAAATGTTAAAACAGTTAAAACTAATCTTCTGGAGGATAAAATAGGTAAAATTCTTCAAGACATAGTCATAGGGAGACTTTCTAAACAGAATCCCAATGACACCAGAAATCATATCAAATTTAAAAGTTTCTGGACAGAAAAGGAAAATAACCAACAGAGTGAAGAGACAATTTATAGAATGGAAAAAAAAAACAATTTTCCAACTATTTCTCGGAGAGAGAATCCAGAAGATATAAAGAAATCAAAATAATTAGACTCCTCAAAATAAAAGACCTAATCAATAAGGAGCAACCAAAATGAATAAACACTTCTCAGAAGAAAAATTACAAATGGCCAATACATACATTTAAAAATGTTCAGAACTTTTGACCATTAGAGAAATGTGAATTAAAACAACACTGAGATTCCATCTTACCCTAGAAGGAATAGCTCCCATAAAAAATCTGATAAGAAGAGATGCTAGCAAGGATGTGGGGATAAAGGAACTTTTCTACATCATTGGCTGGAATTTAAATGAGTACAACCATTATGGAAGTCAGTGTGGAGATTCCTGAAAAAAGCTAACAATAGAAATTCCATTTGACCCAGCTACCCTTCCTCCTAGGTATCTTCCCAAAAGAATTAAAATCATCACTTTATGTGTATATATGTATACCCAGGTTTATAGCTGCACTACTCATAATAGCTAATCTTGGAACCAGCCTATATGTCCATCCACAAATGCATAGATAATGAAAATATGGTATTTATACACAATGAAGTACTACTCTGCCATAAAGAAAGATAAAATTGAGGCATTCATAGGTAAATAGATGCAATTTGAGGATGTAATGTTAACTGAAACAAGTTAGACACACAAGCTTAAAATATGGTTTCTCTTATATGAGAAACTCCTATCTCTCCTCTCTGTCTCTGACACTCTCTCTCTCTCTCTCTCTATATATATATATATAATACAATATATATGTGATATATATGATATATAGATATATATAGATATATTATAGATAAATAAAGAAGAGGGAAAAGTTTAGATGATTCCCCAAATTATTTATTCTGTTGTTTCAAAAATACTTTAACATATATGTCAGTTTGTTTCATTTATATTACTAGTTTTTCTTAGTTCATTCATTGGAAAGAAACTTTTACGCTATCATCGGTTTTTGTCTTTTTTACTAGATGGAATCTTTTTTGCTTTTGTCTTACACTCTGAACAACTACTTTAAAGACCTGGTACACAGTTTAGTAACTATTGTTATTTTCTTATTAGTTTGTTATGAAATTTTGTTGTATTTTTTCATAAAATAAAAATTCAAATTTTGTAAACTAGGTAAATTATGGGAAAAATTTACAGAGATGGATAGTGCTAATGAGAGAGAAAGCAAAAAACGTTCACAATACTTTGCAAGTTCTCTCCTCAAGAAAGACTTCTTCTATTTCCCAGTTCTTTGATCTTGACTGATCATGTGGTTTCTTCCAGCCAATGGAATAGTAGCTAAAATGACCCAATAGAAAATTGAAAATAGATATAAATTTGGATTTCTTCTCTCACTGAACATACAACCTCTTCTATCAGCTTGGAGCACCCTGCTGAATGATGAGAAATCACAGGTACAGAGGACCCTATTGATAGTCATACTAGGCAAATCCTTTGCACACCATGTACAGCTACTGACTTACCATTCGGCAAGAGACACTTGAGCTAATCAAACCAGATCTACCCAGATATGTCAAAGCCATTTGCCAACCCAAAGAACTGGAATCTTAATGAATAGTTGTTGTTTCAAACCACAATGATATAGATTAGTTGTATTAGTTATTGTATTAAGTATTATATTTAATTTATTGTAGTAAAAGTGCATCAAATTGAGTGACTGAAAACAATATGCTTTTTATACCTTGAAGGTTTTCAGGGTCTGGGCATTTTTAGCTAAGCATTTTTACTGAAGCCTTGCAAAGTTGCAATTGGACAGTATCAGGCTGTGTTTTCATGTAGAGGTTTGACTAGGAAAGATTTATTTTCACCCATACTCAAGTTGTTGGCAAAATTAATCTCCTTGTGGTCATGGGAGTGAGAGGTCTGGCAGTTTGGGGTTGGACATCACCATCTGCAAAAGAGGTTGTTGGAGTTGGTCCACTATGTGTAGGGGGCACTTGCAGGTACTAGAGATGCCCACAGTTTGCCACATGGGCTTTCCTACCATGATTGCCTACCTCACTAACCCAGTAAGGAGAGCCTAGTACTATGCTGGTAACACTGAGTCTTATAGAAAGTAGTATAGTCAAGAAATGACATCACTTAATTCTTGACATTTTTTTGTTGCTGTTAGAAACCAGTTATAGATTCTACTCATAATATTGGGAAGAAGAATATACAAGGGCATGAATACAGGAAAAATCCATCCCCATGGTGTCATTTGTTACACAAGAATCAATTAGTAATCCAGGTAAATTATCTTTATGAAGAGATGGCGATAAAAAGAGAAGATTCTGAAGCTGAAGCTAGACTGTCTGGGTTTCTCTCTGTAGCTGTGTAATGTTAGGCAACTCATTTAACTTTATCATTAATTCCATAGGTGGAGTGTTTATAGTTTTTTTTAACCTGTGAGAATCCTTATTAAAACCAACAGAGCACATCATAAATGTACCATATTTGGTCCGTGTCACAAATAGAAAAGGAAAATTGACATAAGATGTTACATGTCTGTCACAATTTTAACAAAATACAATGTATCAGTGTGGAAATTTTTTAAAAAATCTATTCACACCATAGCAAACAGAACAAAACAAAGTGATTCTCCTGCCTCCAGCAGCCTTTGCTGATATAATATCAAAGCCATTGTAATATTAAGCTTTTAATTTGGGACTCATGGTCTAAGTAGTTATCCTATTGGCATAGTTGTCTGGAACTTCCCACTTATTTCCTTCCATAAGATTGAAAGTAGAAAGCAGAGGAAATTTAAGTAGGTTTCTATTTACACTTGTTTTTTATTTGTAACTCTCAAAAAAGTAGAGTGTAGGCGGCTTAAAAAATACACATTCTAATACTAACAAAGTATTTTAATCTTTATTCTTCTGTTTAAACTGTAAAGTAATGACTATATGCATTCTTACAATGCACATATTATTTATTCATCTGATTTAAAATATATATTACTAACTTGATTTGTAATTTATGTTACCAATTTAGTCTGAATATTAAATTGCAAATATTAAAAGAACATCAAAATGAAGCATTATTATACCTACATTTTTATTTTAAGATTTTCAGTAACTCAAGAGTATATTAAACAGGCTTGCCACCTTACAATTTTAGGGGGATAATTCCCTCATTACATATGGCAAAAACTATTAATGGCAATTTTGTGGCATTATAAATTTTTTTGTGTTGTGTGGTACCAGGGATCAAACTCAGGACCTTGCACTTGCAAGGCAGGCATGGTGGCACTTGGCTAAATCCCTGCCCTGTAGCATTATAAATTGTAAAATCCTTCACATCCTGTTAATTTTCACACATGGAGTTTTTATATATTTCTTGATTTTTCTAAAGCAAAATATATTTTCCTTTATATAGAAACATTGTTTTCATTGGCCTGTTCTCTTTAAATCATTTGTTGCTGTCACTTTAAATATCTGTTAATAAAAAAAAAAGTTCTCTTTTGAAGATCATCTAAAGGTTAACTCTTTTTTAATTTGACAAAAAGACTCTCACTATTACTAAGCAAAATACTTTTATTTAGGTCACTTCAAACTTATGAGTTGGAAAAAGTAACTTGTGGAATCATTAAGATGCTAAGATGTAAGAAAGAAAAGCACTGAGTATTAAGCAAAATGATCTGCACCTGGTTTCAATCATGGCTTTCTTGCTAAGCATCACACATTTGGAATATCAATTTCAGTGTGTACACAGCTGGAATATAATGTTACTATCTAGATAGTGGAAAGTCATTAAGAGAACACAAATAGATGACAAAATGATTTTGTTAGACTGAACTATGAAATTAAATGAAAGGTAGGATTTTGTGAAAATGTATGGTTTGTTCAGAACTACTTTTCTTAAATAGCCTAAAAGTAAACAGAAGAAAATTTTTTTGTCTGTCTGGGACTTTTTTATGTGCAATCTGTAAAGACAAGAGTGATTACCATCTCATGTAGGAGCTAGGGCTGTTGTCCGAAAATAAACCTCCCTATAAGGTTCCAAAGGGTGGAAATTCTGCTAGCAAGGGTAGCAAGGGGACAGACTTGATTTTCCACTTATCTTTTAATGACTTCCTGCAGGCAAAAATGAGGAGCCAAAATCCTGCTAACATCTGTTTGTTGGTATGTGTCTTATTTAGAACCCCAGTCCTCGCTAATTATTCATTATTTGTTGGCACGAGGATTGTGTAGGGAATAATGTTTTGCAACAGTTAAGCTGTAATAAATAAAGGGATAAACAAAACTCTTCTCCTAAATACTTATCTACACAGGGCATTGACAAAACAAACAACAAAGCCTCTAACAGTTTATTCCTAGATAGTCACTGCTTAAAGTTCACATTTATCAACAAATATAAAGAAAGAAGATTTAGGTTTTCATTTTAAATCAAGTCTGATATTTTCATGATCAAGGGCTCTTCACATTGTAACTTATGCTAATATCTAAGTTGCTCTGTGGAGTGTTTTATCGTTCTAACATTAGTTTTTGAGATGCGATGATTTCACTGAAGAATGATGGGGTTTGTGACTCAGAACAACATGAGTTTGCAGCGTGCTTCTGACATAGAAATCATAGGAAAATCTTTCACCTTTTTGAACCTATTTACGCATGTATTATATAGAGATAATGATATTTATCTAACAAAGTCACTCTTCAGGGGGAATAAGTTAAAAGACATTAAGCATAATACATCACAATCTTAATTTTTTATTTTTTTCCCCCAAACTCTGCCAATGCCTATGCCGAAGCATTCAGGTTTAGGGACAAATCAATGCTGATCAAATGATATCCACCACTGAAAAACAACACGATGTCTGTCAGTTCATTTTCTACAAGGGCATGTGGGCCAACCACATGATAGAAACGTTAGGAATTTACAATGTGAGAATGATTTTAGATATGAACTGTATTTAGGGTAGCCTAAAAATTGCTCCCCAAACATATCAAGACCTAACCCTCAGGACCCCTCGATATTACCTCTACATATGACAACAGCGTGTCATTAACTTAAGGATTTTGAGATGAAAGAGTATCCTAGGTAATGCAGATGGATTCTAAATGCAGTAACATACATCTTCACAAGGGCAAGACAGAGGGAGAGTTTACAGAGACGGAGGAGGTGAAGCCCAGACACAAAAGAGAAGACTGCGTCTATGGAGGTAGCATTTTGTGCATTACAGCTGCCTGCCAGGGAACGTGTTCCAACCACCGAGAGCTGGAAAAAGAAAGAAACAGGAGTGAAGCCTTCCTGATATCTGGATTTTGACACAGTGATTATGATTTTGGACTTCTGACACCCAGAACTGTTAGGGAATCTATTTCTCGTGATTTATACCATCAACTTTATGGTAATTGATTATAGGAACCTTCAAAATCTAATGCAGGATTCTTTACTGTTTTATAAACAAAAGCAATTAACTACCAAATGACCCATGATATTGAAAGGAGTAAATATCACTAGAAAACCCAAGTGCTAGAGGAACATGAAGGAATGTCTGCTAAATCATGCAAATTCAGGATTTTCATGAGCACTGGAGGTTACATAAAGGTCACAGGAAGGAAAAAGAACAGCAAAACCACATTCCGAATGTATTATATACTTGAAAGCAAAAGATGATTAACAAGTCACATAGCACTAGTACTGAATGTTTTATGAATGTGAATTCTTCTACTGGAATAGATCTGTGATAGGAGAAATTTAATTTGAGTATCAGCGTGGAAGACATAATGTGAACATCTTGGAAACACTGTAGTGAGGTCCATAAATGGATAGAAGCATGAAAACATGGAAGCATATTAAGCAGGAGAAATAGAATTGATACTTACAGCAGTGGTGCCTTGGTGATTATCATCATATTGTATATCTTTCCTTAAATAAGAAAGAAATTTGTTAAGTCCAGGACACACTGCAGGGCACAATGTGCAGTGGGATGCAGAGTGGATACTGTACAGAAAGAACTTAAGTAAAATGGATAATGGTAGACCTGAAAGGAAGCAAAACATATGGGTCATAAAAGTGACATATCCCATAGCAAGATCCAGTGAAGTGTTCTAGCCTTTCCCAAGTAAAAAGAAATTGACAAATTATCAAAACCTCTTTACTTTTTTGCCTATGATAATAGTTTTGTTGATGGTATTGCTATGTGGTGAATATTAAAAGGTCAGCACACTCTTCAATTAAGTCTAGTAAATTGCATTTATTTCATTGTTTTGCACATGGTTTAGTAGGTGAAGTGAACACTTATGATAAGTTTCTGGGAGTAAAATAGCATTTATGTAGCTCAAAATAGAAAAAAATGTTTCTAAAAAAAGATAGCACTAATAATATTTCTAAAGATTGGGGCCGGTGATTTAGCTCATTGGCACAACACGCAGTCCTGAGCTCAATCTCTGGTACCGGAAAAAAATAAAATACAAAAGTAAAATAAAGATATTTTTGTACACACACACACACACACACACACACACAGAGGCACTTGCATTTAGATAGCATTATCATTTTAATAATATCTCAACCAATTTTATTTCTTTCTTGCTTTGAGATGAGTCATATAGGGAAAGAATGTCTTCAAAGCTCATGAGAAATGACAAGGATTTGGAGGAAAGTAGAGATTTTAGTATTTGAAATTTAGTGAGTACTCTGGTAACAATAGAAAAGGACTCAATAGTTCATCTGCAATAATACTGCAAAGGACATTTAAGAAGCTAAAGAGGTTAAAAACAATGTATGTAGGATAAAATAAAGGAGGAAAAACTGGAGGCAGAGTAAACATATAAGATGAAGTAACTAAAAATTAGGAAATAATTTAGATGAGAAAAGCATAGGCCTAAAATAAAATAATGCCACAGAAAAGATATATTTATTATAAGAGATGGGTTTTTTTGGTGCAATGACAAACTGAGGCAGCAAATTCATATTCTTTTTCCCTCAGTATAGTTCCTAATCTGATTAAAATACTGCTTAGAGCTCTAGGTTTGACTGTCAAGTTTTCATAACAGTAATGACTTTATATTAAATATTTAAAACTCAGTAATATACAAGTGAGCAGAAATCTGAATGATAATCTATACAAAGAAAAAAATGAAAAGGTTTTAATTTTCTTGTCAAGGTGCATAGAGCTCCTGAAACATAAGCAAACATTTATTCAAGAAATATTATCTCCACAGAAAATATTTAGCAGAGGCATACAAAATTGGAATTCATTATAACCCAGTCCATGTTGAAATGAAAAAGTCTGTCCCTTTGAAAACCAAAAAGAATAATAAACGTGTATGTGAGAATAATTAGAAAATGTTTATGACAATAAACTCATTATTGTTGAACATAGCTTTCTATATAGAGAAATATTACAAAGAAATTTGAATGTTATTTGGGAACAACAATTAAAAAAATAATTCTGTTCAAGATAGCAGTGTTTTATAAATGTATGGTATGAAATTCATTTTTCAGATTTTTAAAATATTTTACTGATTCAAATACATGTATATTTAGTAACTACCTAAAATCATTAAAATTAGATGAGACTGTTAGCAATTCTGTAACTGGCAGAGAAAAACAAATTGGTTTTGGAAGTTTAAAATATTGCCTAAAAGAATATATGTATATATATATATATATATATCATCATGAATAACTCTTCAGGCAAAAGATTTAAAATTCATTTTTCTTTTACCACAAAAGTACAAAGTAGAAGAGGGTATATTTTCTGGTTTTGACTAATAATATTTGCTTTATCTTTAGTTAAAGTTTTTGAACACCTCATCTAATAAAGCTTGGAGTTTATTTTTAAATTTAAGACATAATTTGTGTAATTGCATATTTTATATCTGTCTATAAAATGATTTAATGAAATTAAAATAAAAGTATTCAGATTAAAGATTTTGTGCTTCCTAAATATAATAGTTTTAGTTTTCAAATATTAATTGTATTATCTTATTATTATATTAAACTATGAAATTGTTCATGAGGTTGATCAATGTTATTTCAGAATTAGAAACTATTTTAAGTTGTCCAATTTTTAGTTGTTCAATGATGGGATCAAAAATCATAGATCCTCATTTACTTTTATTCTGGCATTCCAGTATGTTAGCAGTTATTTCCTAGTAGTTACAGGGTGGAGGCTGATGCTTACAAATTCCATAGTGATATCCAAATGCAGGAATGGTGTACCAATAGACTGGTTTTACTCTTTTTTAAATGAGAATCATCTCTTCAATATTAGAACTGGCCAGCTGAGTGGAAGTCTGGGGAAGAGATCAGTTCTTTTTAGAGTGTAATATGGAAGATGACGCTCTGTCAATAGAGAAGAATTTAGCAATGAATGACTATGGAGAAAATAGCTCAATCTGCCATGGCTACTCCATGCCTTACTATACACTTTCATTATCATGTATGTTTCTACACACTTTCATGATAGTGTATATTTCTGTACTGTGGGACTTCAGACTCTCAAATGAGACTTCTCTTTTTAAATTATGCTGCCTTTTTCATGTTAACTTACCATAGGGCAAAAATGTTTTCATCTCATCAAATTGAATTAGAGGTCCCCTAAGCAAACTTTGAAAAGTGATGAAATAAGCTCAATTGTCACTGGAAAAAAGCCAAGAGATGTATTATTTCTAGTGCCCTATATTTTAATACTCTTTAATACAGAAACTGAAAAGTTCTACAGGTACAATGCAAGTTTATTCAATTCCAGAGGACATATTTATCAGGAAAAAATAATAAGAAGAAATAATACAATTTTATCAGGACACTTGCAATGTGCAAAGGATTAAAAGATTTCAAACCTAGGGAAAACTCAGAAAGATGAGCTATTTGTTTCCTGAATTCCACATTGCTTATTCATGCCCCCCATCTCCCTCTCTCTCTCATTCAAACCACCTCCCAAGGATCTCTTAAATGGTGAGTCTAATACTTTCCCTTAATTATTGACCTTATGGTTCTCGTCTACGTGAAATGGCATACAACCACAACCTAAACTCTAGTTTGGGATTAAGTGTCCTGTTCATAAATGGTCATTATTTGATTATATTTATTGGATGGTTGTTACTGTTTTTTGTAGGAAGCCAGAGAAACTCTATTAATAGCATTGATCAAAATATGAAATAAGGATATATAGAAGCAAATATAAAAATAAATTGTATAAACCTACAATTTATATCAGCTATAGTATTTTTTCTTTTAAACTTGGGTATGTAAGACAATACTGAATATTAACTTTTTAAAATCTTTACTCCATATTAAAAATGTGGATAAAATGAAAGCTAATACAATACAAAACTTAGAAAGAACTGATAAGGAAAAAATTTTCAGTAAAATTTAAAATATGTCATTTTTTTTGCAATGAGCAGAATAAATACTATCACTGTAAGGGATTTTTAAAAATTATTTTGCACTCAGTCATCTTCAGAGAGCAGAGAAAAGCCATAATAGTAGGTTTTGTATTTATTTAATAAAACAATTAACTATGAGAAAAATATTTAATTTTAATTGGTATAAGTCTTAATACTTGCAACTATTAAGTAATATTTTTGGATATTAACCCCTTTCTGTTTATGAAAATGTACAAATTTTACTTACTTGTGTAATTAGCATGTGGAACTTCCAAAAGAAAAAATGCTTTGTTTTTTTGTTTGTTTGGGTTTTATTGGTACCGGGGATCGAACTCAGGACCTTCCACTTGCGAGGCAGTCGCCGGAACCACTGAGCTAAATCCTTGACCCGAAAAAATGATTTGTTTAACTTGCGTATAATGCCTTTCTAAAAATGATACACACAGTGTACTTCTAATGATAGTCATCTAAAAGACTGGGTGTTTTTAAGAGACAAGATGCTCTTCTACCATACTTTTTTGTAGTATGATTCCTTCTAGTATCATTCGTCTATAAAATTTCATTTTAAAAAAATCAAGGTTATATTACATTCTATTTCACTTGATGCTATCACCATTAACTAGTACTATATAATCTTATAAAGATTATTTTTATTATTTTATTTTTATTACTTAATTTTATTTTTAAAAGCCCATACTTTTGTTTTTTATGATTTAATACAATTTGATTTTTCAGATATATTTTTTATTAGTGCTTGTTTACAGTACATGATGTTTACATGTTTTCTGTGGAGTTGTTACATGTACACCTTTTCTCTTAATTCCTATTTTCATCCCTTTCCCTCTTCCTCACTCTCACCTCTTTCCATCTCTTTCTTAATCATTAATTAAGTTTATTGGTACAATTTAGTTATACATAATGATCACCTTCATCATATGGAATTGAGATCCATACATGATACATCTTGATTCTCTTTTTTTTCCAATTCCCCTTCTCTCCTTTCTACTCCTCTTCCCCTTCTTATCTAGAACAGTTTCATTTCCATTGTATCTTTCTTTCCATTTTCTCCTCTTCTTTTGCCTCTCCCCCCTCTTTTGTGTTGCTTCCCACTGGAACATTTTCTTCCTGTTTCACAATATCTAGTCTGCATTTTGGTCCTTGTTTACACTTTCAGTTTCTTACACCAGAAAAATAATGTGATACTTATGCTTGTGTGTTTTATTTATCTCACATAAGAGTGTGATCCCAAGGTGAATCTATTTAGCTATAAAAGTCTCAAGTTTATCTTTATGACGAGGTAATACTCCACTGTATAAAAAAAACAACACTTTTTATCCATTCATCTGTTGATGGACATTTGGACTATATTCAAGACTTAGCTATTATAAAATGTGCTGTTACAAATATTGGTGTGCACATTTTCATGATGCTTTTATTTCTTTAAGGAAGATACCAAGAAGAGGGAAATGGAACCTCTAGTCCTAGTTTTCTGAAGAATCACCACACTAATTCCCACAGGGATTGTACCAGTCTACACTCCTACCAACAATGGAAAAGGATTCCTTTTTCCCCATACCAAATCAGCATTTGTTACTGGTTGATTTCTTTTTTTACATTAATTTTATTGGTACATTTATGGTATACAATATAAGGACATTCATCATTGGAAATTTGCACCTTCACATAATACATCATGGTTCTTATCTTTTCCCAATTACCCTGCCCTTCCTTCAGCCCCTCCACCCCTCCCTATCTACAAAGACTTTGTTTCCATTTCTTCTCTTTCTCATATTAATTCCATTTCCTTCTATCCTTTCCCCTACCCCTCCCACTTCCCCTTCCCCTTTGCCCCTTTTCTTCCTATTTCACATTATCTATTATACCTTTTAGTCCTTATTTACACTTTCAGTTTCTCACACTAGAGAAACTATTTGGTATTTACACATGTGTGTCCTATTTATTTCACTTAAGAGTATTGCCTCATTGTGCATCCATTTAGCTATAAATGTCTCTAGTTTCTCATTCTTTACGGCCAATACTCCATTTTATAAAAATTTTTCTTTGTCCAGTCTCCAGTTGATGGACACTTCGGTTGCTTCCAAGTTTTAACTATCATGAATTGTGCTGCTATGAATATGGGTGCACATATATCACTGTGATATGATTCTTTTAATTCTTTGGGGAAGATCCCCAGCAGCGGAATCGCTAGGTCAAATAGTACTTCCAAACCTACTTCTTTGAGGTATCTCCATACTGATTTCCACAGTTGTTACACCAGTCTACACTCCCACCAGCAGTGGAGCAAGCAGGGTTCCTCTTTCCCCACAGCCCCACCAGCATTTGTTATTGGTTGATTTCCTGATAGCAGCCATTCTTTCTGGAGTGAGGTGGAATGTCAGCATTGTTTTCATTTGCATCTCTCCAGTGATCAGTGATGTTGAACATTTTTTCATATGTTTATTTGCTATTTCTACTTCTTTGTCTGAGAAATGTCTGTTCATTTAAGATGCCCATTTTTGGATTGGGTCTTTAAATTTGTGAGGTCTGATTTTTTTTAAGTTCTTTGTATATTCTAGATAGTAGACCTTTGTCTGAGAGACAGCTAGTGAAAATTTTTTCCCACATTGTGGGTTGTCTCTTCACACTGCTGGTCATTTCTCTTGCAGTGCAGAAGCTTTTTAATAAGAAGAGATTCCACTTGTTGATTGTTTGTGCTAGTTCACAGCCAATAGAGGTTTTGTTCATAAAATCTTTTCCTACACCAGTGTCTTCAAGAGCTCTACCTAACCCCTGTTCCAGCCAGTTTACTTTTTCTGTTTTCATATTTAGATCTTCAATCCATTTCAATTTTAATTTATTCCATGGTGAGAGATATAGGTCTAGTTTTAATCTTTGGCAAGTTGAAAACCAAATTCTTCAGCACCATTTATTGAAGAGGCTATCCTTCCTCCAGTGAGGGTGGTTGGCTCCTTTGTTGAAGATGAGGTGGCTGAGTATGTCTGGAGTTGTTTCTGCATCTTCTTATATGTTCCACTGGTCCTCAGGTCTTTTTCTTTGCCAGTACCATGCTGTTTTTATCACAGTAGCTTTGTAGTTTAGTTTCAAATTGGGGGTTGTGATACCCCCTGCTATGTCTCTGTTGCCTAGAATTACTTATGTTATCCTAGATCTTTTCTTTTTCCAAATGAATTTTTGGATTGTTTTCTCAAGGTCCGTGAAGTATGCTGCTGGGATTTCAATTGGGATTGCACTGAATCTATATAGCAGTTTTGGAAGTATGGCTATTTGCACTATGTTGATCCTTCCTACCCAGAAGCAAGGGATGTCTTTCCATTTTCTGATATCATCTTCAATCTCTCTTTTCAGAGTGCTATAGTTTTCAGAGAAGAGGTCTGATTTCTTAGGTTGATTCCTAGATATTTCAGGGTTTTTGGATGCTATTGTGAAAGGAATTGTTTCACCTATTTCTCTCTCAGTGAGTCTGTCATTTGTGTAGAGGAAAGCTATTGATTTTTGTGTGCTGAAATTGTATCCATCTACTTTACTGAATTTAGTTATTAAGTCTAGAAGACATTTGGTGGAGTTCTTAGGGTCTTCTATATAGAGTATCATGTCATCTACAAATAATGACAATTTGACTTCTTCATTTCCTATCTTTATTCCTTTTATTTCTTTCTCTTGTCTAATTGCCATGCCATGTTTCCAAAACTATATTGAACAGGACTGGTGATAGTGGACATCCTTGTCTTGTTCCTGATCTTAGTGTGAGGGTTTTCAGTTTTGGGACATTTAGTATGATATTGGTTGTTGGTTTTTCATGGATGGCTCTTATCAGATTGAGGTACAGACAGTCTATTCCAATTTTTTGGAGAGTTTTTATCATAAATGCATGTTGGGTTTTGGCAAATGCTTTTTCTGCATCTATTAAGAGGATCATATGGTTTTTCTTTTTGGCTCTGTTAATATAGTGTATGTCATTTACTGAATTGCATATATTAAACCATCCCTACATCCATGGGGTGAATCCCACTTGGTCAGTAGGTATGATCTTCTTGATGATCTTCTGCATTCTATTTGCCAGTATCTTAGTAAGGATTTTTGGATCTATGTTCACTAGTGAAATTGGCCTACAGTTCTGTTTTTTGGTTGGGTCTTTCCCTGCTTTGAGGATCAAGGTGATGCTTGATTCCAGGAATGAATTTGGGAGTATTGCTTCCCTTTCAATTTCATTGAAGAGTTAAAACAGTAGTGGCAGTAGTTCCTCTCTAAATGTCTTACAGAATTTGGCATTGAAGTCATCATGATCTGGGCTTTTCTTATTTGGTAAGTTTTTAATTATTTGTTCACTTTCATTGATTGATATTGGGTTATTTAGAATTTTTAGGTCTTCTTCGTTCATCTTTGTTACTTCATACTTATCTAGGAATCTGTCCATTTCTTCTGGGTTTTCCATCTTATTACCATATAGGTTCCCAAAGTAGGTATTGATGATCCTCTGGATTTCTGCTGGGTCCATTGTAATTTCACCCTTTCCTTCCTAATTGTATGGATTTGGGCCTCATCTTTCCTTTTTTTTTTTTTGATAAGATTGGCTAAGTGTTTGTCAATTTTGTTTATTCTTTCAAAGAACCAACTCTTGGCTTCATTTTTTATTTTTTTGTATTTTTTTCTTATTCTTCATTGCATTGATTTCTGCCCTGATATCTGCAATTTCCTCCCTTATATGAGCTTTGGGTTTGTCCTGCTCTTCTTTCTCCAGAAGCTTAAGTTTCAGCATCAGGATGTGTAATTCAGCTTGCTCTGCTTTCCTAATAGGAGTATTGAGTGCTATGAATTTCCCTCATAAGACTGCTTCCATTGTGTCCCATAGACTCTGATATGTTTATTGGCATTGTCATTTAATTGTTGGAACTGTCTGTTTTCTTCTTTAATTTCCTCTGTGACCCATTGGTTATTCAGAAGTGTGTTGTTCAATTATTTCCATGTGTTTATGAAATTCTTGTGGTTTCTTTTGCTATTGATCTCCAATTTCATCCCACTATGGTCTGATAATATACAGGGGATAACTTCAATTCCTTTGCTCTTACTTCAACATGTTGTATGAGCAAGTATGTGGTCTATTTTGGAGAACGACCCATGTGCAGCTGAACAGAATGTGCATTCTGATTTTTTGGGAGTAGAACACTGTAAACATCTGTTAAGTTCATTTGTTCAAGAGTTTGATTGAGCTCTAGTATTTCATCACTTATGTTTTGTCTAGTTGATCTATCTATTTGTGACACTGGGATATTGAGGTCCCCCACTACTATTGCATTACTGCTTGTTTGATTTTTCATGTCTGTTAGTATTTGTTTAATACAGTTGGGCACACTAGTGTTTGGTGCATATATATTAATGATTGTCATCTCTTTCTCTTGGATTGTTCCCTTTACAAGGATGTAGTGTCCTTCTTTGTCTCTCTTAATCAGTGTTGGTTTCGAAATCCATAGCTATTCCTGCTTTTCAGGGGGGTTCCTGTCATAAGGAGTATTGTTTTTCACACTTTAACTTTCAGTCTATGAGTTTCTTTCTGAATTAAGTGTGTTTCTTGTATGCAGGATATTGTTGGATCTTGCTTCTTGGCCCATTCTGCCAGTCTATTTCTTTTGATTGGTAAATTGAGACCATTAATATTGATGTTATAACTGATATATATTGAGTTATCATTGTAACTTTTTCTTTTTGTTGGATTCTCCCCCTTTGCATTTAATTTTTGTCATGCTTGATGGATTCATTCTGCTGGGCTTTCTGGGGTTGTGATCCTCATTGTCTTTTCCTAGGATATTGTTTAAATTTTCTGGAGTGCTGGTATTTGTGAAGTTCCTCAGGTTTTCTTTGTCATGAAAGTATCTTGTTTCTCCATCAATTTTGAAAGATAGTTTTGCAAGGTATATCAATCTGGGTGGGAAGTTGTTTTCCTTTAGGGCTTGAAATACATCACTCCACACTCATCTTGCCTTGTGGTTTGTGTTGAGAAGTCTGCTGTGATACTGAAGGGCTTTCCTTTGTATGTGATTTGTTTCTTTTCTCTAACTCCTTGTAGAATTTTGTTCTTCTGTTGGGTTTCTGGTATCTTAACTATTGTATGCCTATGTGTAGATTTTTTTTTGATCACAGCTAGTTGGGGTCCCATATGCCTCACTTATCTGTATTGAAGTTCTTTTCCCCTGCTTGAAAGTTTTCTGCCATTGCTTCTGTTAAGAGGGTTTTTTATGTCATCTGCACTCTCTCCTGTTTCTTCATTGACTCCAATTATTCTTATGTTATTCTTCTTTGCATTTGTCTAACAGGTACTGGATTGATTTCTCATGGTCCCTAACTGTTTTTAAGAAATTTTTCTCTTCCCAGTCACTAATTGCAATCCTGGCTTCTATATCTGAAATTCTTCCCTTGCATTGGCTCATTCTGCTGAGTAAACTTTCAATGGAGTTTTTAATCTCTTGGTAATCTGTTTGCATCTGTTTTGTGGATTCCATTTGTTTCCTATGTTGGGATTCCATCATGTTTCTCAACTCCTCTATTTTTTAATCTGTGTCCACTCTAGATTCATTAAACATGTCTTGTACTATGGGCACAATCTCTGCTGTTACCTGAGAAATTAGTTCTGATTTCATTTTTTCCAGATCCTCTTTCATTGCCAGTTCAGGGAGTCCAGGTGATTGAGTATCAGATTGTCCAATCTTGTTGCCCTTTGGAGTTGCCTTACGTGATCTGGAAGTCTGGTTTCGAGACTTATTTACATGTCTTCTCATTTCAACAGATGCAGCCTGCTGTGCCTTTGTTGCAGCAACTTTTTGCTCACCCAGTGGTCTTCAATTCTCAGCAAGCCACTGAGCAACCTTTACTTTGCTGCTCACCAGTACACCAATTCCTAGGTTCAGAGTGTTGGCCTTCTGGATCCCTGAGCTGACCTGTTGTCTGGGCAGGCTTCTGACTGGGGTCTGTGCACACTTGGGATGGTATCTAGATGTGCCTCTCACTGGGGCCCCTATGTAGCCCCTATGTGGCTGTTGTCTGGGAGGGCCTCTGGCTGGGGCCTGTGCATCCTAGTTCCTGTGGTCTGCTCAGGCTTCTGGCTAGAATCTCCATGCACTTATCAGGTTAAGCCTCTGGATGTTGCTTGTGTACCTGTGTAGCTCTTTTCTGGGCAGGGCTTCAGCTTGGGCAGATGTTCAGGAGCCTCTGGGGTCAGGGTGGAGCTCTGGCTGGGATTCACCTGCACCTACACTGCTCTAGTTCACACAGCTCCCCTCAGAACCTGTGTGCACTTATGGGTGGTATTGGGTTGATTTCTTGATGATAGCCATTGTTTCTGGAGTGAGATGGAATCTCAGCTTTGTTTTAATTTTCATCTGTTGAATGACCAATGATGTTGAACATTTCTTCATTAATTTTTTGCCCTTTGTATTTCTTCATATGAGAAATGTGTACCAATCTCAGATGCCAATTTTTGGATGAGATCTTTACTTTAGGGGGGTGATTTTTTTCAGTTGTTTGTATGTTCTAGATATCAGTCTTTTGTCTGAGGAACAGCTGGCAAAAAGTTTTTCCCACTCTGTTGATCATCCCTTTACTCTGTTGATGATTTATTTTGTTGCACAAAAACTTTGTAATAATATGACGTCCCAGTTGTTGAGTCTTTGGAATATTTCCCATAAGATCAGGGTTTTGTTAATAAAAACTACCTGCACCTGTCTTTTTTTTTCATGCACCTGTCTTTAAGAGTTCTACTTCTAGGCCAGGGATTTAGCTCAGTGGTACCACCACCTGCCTCGTAAGTTCAAGGCCCTGAGTTCGATCCCTGGTACCAAAAAAAAAAAAAAAAAAGAGTTCCACTTCTCTCTTCCAGCAGATTTAGTGATTTTGTTTTAATATTTAGATCTTTGATCCATTTTAATTTTTGTTTAGTGTGTGGTGAGAGAAATGGGTTTAGTTTTAGTCTTCAGAATGTGAAAAACCAATTTTTCCAGCACCATTTATTAAAGAGGCTCTCTTTCTTACAGTGAACATATATGGTACCTTTTTTTGAAGATAAGGTGGCTGAATGTGTTTGGAGATGTTTCTGCATCTTCTAATCTGTTCCATTGTTCCTCAGGTCTGTTTTATTCACTCATACTTTGCTGTTTTTATCACTATACCTCTGTATTATAATTTCAAGTCAGGGAGTGTGATGTCCCCTGCCTTGCCTTTGTTGGGCCAAATTGTTTATGCTATTCTAGGTCTGTTCTGGTTCCAAATGAATTTTAGGACTGTTTTCTCTAGTTCAGTGAGGAATAATATGGTATTTTGATTGAGATTGCATTAAATCTGTATAACAGTTTTGAAAGTATAGTACTACATTTGTTCTTCCTACTCAAAAGCAGAGGATATCTTTCCATTTTCTGATATCCTCTTCAATCTCCTTTTTTAGAATACTATAGTGTTCAATGTAAAGATCTTTTCCTTGCTCTGTTAGATTGATTCCTATTTCATTTTTATGCTATTTTGAAAGGCATCATTTTACTAATTTCTCTCTCCATATGTTTGTTATTTGTGTAGAGGAATGGTATTGATTTTTGAGTGTTGACATTGTATCCAGCTACAGGAGTGATTTTGGTTATTAAATCTAGTAGTCTTTTGGTAGAGGTTTTGGGGTCCTCCATGTAGAGTACCATGTCTTGTGCAAATAATGATAGTTTAACTTCTTCCTTTCCTATCCTTATTTCTTTTATTTCTTTCTCTTGTCTAATTGCTTCAGCTCATGTTTCCAGAACTATATTGGAGTTATGATAGTGAACATCTTGTTCTGTTCTTCATTTTAGAGTGAAAGCTTTCAGTTTTTGACCAGTTATTATGATGTTGGCTGTTGGTATGTCATAGATGGTTTTTATCAGATTGAGACAAAGACCACCTATTCTAATTTTCTGTAAGGTTTTTATCATGAATAGGTGCTGCATATTGTCCAATGCTTTTTCTCCATCTCTTGAGATGATCATGTGATTTTTGTCCTTCGCTCTGTTAATATGGTGCATTACATTTATTGATTTGCATGTGTTGAATTTTCCCTGCATCCCTAGGATGAATCCTACTTGATCATGGTGCATAATTGCCTTAATGATTTGCTGATTCTGTTTGCCAGTATCTTGTTGAGAATTTTTGTGTCTATGTTCATTAGGGAGATTGGCCTGTGGTTCTCTTTTTCGGTTGGATCCATCTCTGGTTTTGGTATCAGAGTAACACTTGCTTCTAGGAATGACTTTGGAGTATTGCTTTCCTTTCCATTTCATTAAAGAGTTTGAGAAGTAGTGCCATTAGATCTCTAAATTTCTTGGAGCATTCAGCAGTGAATCCATCAGGACCTGGGCTCTTCTTTGTTGATAGATTTTCTTGATTTGTTTTGTATTTTTGATAGAAGGTCTCACTCTTCAAGGTCTCATGGCTCACCCCAGGCTGGGCTTGAAGTCAGTGATTCTCCTACCTCAGCCTCACCAGTGCTGGGTTTACAAGTGTGCACATCACACCCAGCAATTGGTAGGTTTTTAATTACCTCTCCCATTTATTTGACTGTTATTGGGTTACTTAGAATTTTTATATCTTTTTGATTCAACTGTGGTAATCCATATGTATCTAGGAATCTATCCATTTCTTCTGTGTTTTCCATCTTATTAGAATAAAAGTTCCAAAATAGGTGCTTATGATCTCCTGTATTTTTGCAGGATCCATTGTGATTTCACCCTTCTCATTCCTAATTGCATGGATTTGAGTCTTTTCTTTCCATGTTTTGATAAGGCTTGCTAAGGATTTATCAATTTTATTTAATTTTTCAAAGAATCAACTCTTTGAATTATTGATTCTTTGTATTGTTTTCTTAGACTTGAAGTCAATCATTGTTTATTTGAATAAATACACACATCTACACATGGCTATTTCTGATAGAACTAGAAAAGAAATGAGCTTGATAATTACAGAGGAAAAGATAGGTGAGGACACAGTAAGAAGACAGCTGTCTGCAGACTGAAGAGATAGACCTTAACAGAGAACAATCTTACTAGCACCTTGATCTTGGCCTTAAACTACCAGAATGGTGAGATGATACATTTCTGTTATTTAAGCCACCCAATTTATAGTACTTTGCTGCAGCAGCCCAACCAGATTAATACAGGTGGATGTTAGTTAACTTTTTCTCCATGTGACCAAACACCCTAGAAAGGCAATTTAAAGGAGGAAAGCTCTAATTTGGCTTGCAATTTCAGAGATTTCAGTCCATGGCCAGGTGGTCTACTGCTGTGAGCCTGCTATGAGGCAGAACATTATGGTGGAAGAGCATAGTGGAGGAAAGCTGCACATCACATGCCAGCCAGGAAGCAGGGAAAAAGGGAAAGAACCAGAAAAAAAATATACTCTTCAAGGCACAGCCCCTAGTGACCTAATTCCTTCAAATAGGCCCCACCTTCTAATAGTCCATTCAGCTATGAATTTATTATTGGGTTTATCTGGTTATGTGATTAGCACCTTCACAATGTAGCATGACTTAATCCAATCAAGTTGACAGTCAAGATTAAATATTACAGGGTCCTGAGAGAAAATGATCATACTAAGCGTACATTCTGAGTATGAATACATTCTGAGTATGAGGACAAGCATGGGTTCAGAGTTTTATGTGAGATTATGACTGGGAAAGCTGATACATTATTAGTGGTCCACTTATAGCACTGATGATCTGAGTCAAACAATTCTCCCAAGAAAATGTTTACTCAAATATGGATAGTAATATAAGAAATAATTTTATCACTAGAGGACCAAGCCATTTTTCTGAAATATCATTTAGAAAGGATTGATGTATGAAGAGCCAAGTTTCTCATCTTGATCAAAAAGAATGATGTGCCTTGTATTCTGGTAGCTAATACCTCCCATCAGTATCAATGTAGTATCTCATTCCATTAAGAGTTTTGGAGATAGAGGTTTATAAATGTATGGTAATGTAAATGATATATGCAAAGACTGCTAAGACTATGCCATATATTTAAAGTCTGCAGAAAGTGGTTTGGATTAGGTATGGTACACTGAAATCAATCTAGTAAAATTATATTATTTGTCAATATTGTTGGCATATCATATTTAAGACAAATGGACATATTTCAATGACTCCAAAATCTACTTAAGGTAGAATTTATGAAAAGACAATATCCAGAATTAGAGATGGAAAGATTGTTACTTAAATTACATTTTTATTTTAAACCCCATGTCATTTTATACATAATACCTACCCAGCTGCTCTGTACACATTTGGAGTAACAATTTCATATTTGTATTAAAAGAATTACTCAAAAGAAAAATCACCATTCTTGTTAATAAAAATTTTTGCTCAATTATATGAGTGCTGTTTAGAAAATACACTATGAATGCCAAAATATTTTACTTTAAATACCAAGACATAACACTTTCAGCATAAATCTACTACCATAAATCATGTAATAGCAAAAGAATAACATTAGTATTTTTAGATGAATATAAATATATCTATATTTTTCTTCTTTCTAGATAGGTATTACCCTAGATATACAACATTTAAAGACTTCAAAGAATTTCTTTGATTATATGCTTGACACTAATTAAGAATTCTAGACTTATTATAATGAGTTTTTTATAATAAATATAATGAAAACCACTGATAATAAAAATCTTGTCTAAAGTCATAATATGGTGATGATTCTTGAAGATCAGTGAGTCCTTTGAAGTTTCTGGAAATGTACCAACTGTTTATTAACGTGCTAAATTTAAATTGAGATTTCAGAATCACTTATTCATTAGGAAATATTGCTATATTTTATAGTTGTAGTTCTCTGAGACTCATTTTGAGAAAAGCATTATATAGTGAATTCTTGAAGCCAAGAACTTTTTGTTTTTCTGTATTCTTAGAAATTAGTCTATTACATTACCTGTGTTCAATAAATATTTATGAAAATAATCCATAAATAAATTTCATAAAATTTCCTGCCCATCACTTTTTTCTCAGGAAAAAATAATCTCCCTACCAATGAATTCAACTTGTGGTAAGTACAGAAGCATTTTGATTACACTAGGTAGTGGCATACATTGCCAAGCAATATCATACTTCATAATTATGGATGAGCCAATGGGTTCTATCTTATATACACCTTTTTCTCCTAAATAGTGTCAAAATTTAGGGAGGAAAATTTGAGCATTCAGAGATTCAAAAACTTTCATGTTGCTATGAGAATTAATTATACTTTACATATAACTCTAAGTTAATATGATTGTATGCTGCATTTCACCTTTGCCTTTTTCTAGACACTTGTGTTTTCTTCTGTGTGTATTTTTAAAAATACTATTAAAATGTCTACTTATATCTTCAACATTGTGTTATTCACAGTAAGAATTTAGGAACAAAGATGATTAATATGAGAAAACAAATTTCCAGCTATCACATTAAATTATATATGTGCATATTTTATATATACATATATAATGTGTAATATTATTTGTTTATATTCTGTGTCAGTTTTTTATCTCATTTTGTTCTTTGACATCATAAACAGCTAATTGTTTAGGTCAATAATGAGGGAAATGATCATATTACATATATATTACCCTCAAAGTGAATACATACATATTTGATATTATCTGAGCAACACAATTTTTTGCTTTAGCAAATGTACTAATCAGCCATGCCCTCAACTCTTAGGAAATAAATCCTTGAAGCGTGGCTTAGAAATCTACATTTTAATTAACTACTCAGCCTTCACAACTGCTGCTACTGTGGCCACTCAAGCACACTTTGCACTACCTTTGACACTGGTATTTTAAAGTGGAAGAAAATCTTGAAAATGATTAATGGGAACAGTTACTACACAGTGCTAGAGATGCTATGAAAGCAGTAAAGAGATTATAGAGTTAAAGTGAAACAAACACTATGTTGATTTCTCCTCTGAGGAGATCTCCTCTTTTAAATTCATTCCTCATTGTATTGATTCATTATTAGACATCATCCTTCAAACAGGTATGTGAAATACATATTGTGCTATTATTTTCAATATGCCCTCTTCCACCGAAATTTATAAAACTAAGTGGGGCCATTAAATAGGTAGGTCTGCAGCTATAAGATATGAACCTTTCTAAAAGTTTTCAAGGGATGTTTTAATTTCTGTTGGAATTATCTTGACATAACTCCTAATGACTCATCCATTTACTTAATCAGTTAGTCAACAAGTATTTATTGGTAGTCAGCATATACCATGCAATATCATAAATACAGTACTACTGGACAGGACATAGCAGTGGCCAAAGAACTTATTCTCTTAGAGCTTGTATTCCACAAATAAACTAGATATTTTAACACATAGGCAGACATATAATATTTCAATAGATAAAAGCCCTATGAGAAAAAAAATCAACATCTTAGTGAGGATTAGGAATGCTGGAAATAAAGGATTTGAGGGAAGTATTTTAGATGGGTGGTTAGGAAAGTTTGAAAAATTAGAACAACCACAAAGCTATCTGAGGGAAGAGCAATCTAGAAAGGAGCCAAAATATTTAAAGTGACTTTGAAGCTTTAGAGGGTTGAACCAACAAAGACTTAGCTAGTAGACGAGTGTGGGTAGCCTAGAAAATAAAAGTAACCATGATAATAAATGAATAAATGAGTTCAAAGATATAAAATGAAACAGTCCATACAAGGCTTGGTAGGTCAGTACCCAACACATACTTTGGCTTTTATTATTAGTAATCTGAGATTCCTCTGGAATTACCATTTAGAATAGAGAGCTCTTAATTGTTAAAATTAAGTGAAAAGCACTTGTTTTGCCTCCAGCATATGCAAAAGAATAATTGATTTTTCTAATACATCTTATTACATTTAACATGTACCCTCAAATATTTTAACAGTCAGCTGAATGTCAAGTATAGCTTGTAATTAATATAACTTCCTTGGCTAAGATGTTTTCTTTGATAAAGAAATGTAATTCATCTCAAACCCAACAAACCAAAACAATGTCAGGCTGAAAGTTCAGCCATGGTATTAATGAATGTATTAGCAGGAAAAGAATCAAACTCGGGTGTCTCAATTTCAATTGTGAAAACATTTACAGAATGTGAGGGAACTATAATAAAACAAACAACAATATTGAGGCCCCAAGAGACTTGCAACAGCATAACCCATTACCTCCACTGAGGCTGAAAATGTCAAGTAGCCCAGTAAGAGGTAGAACCAAGGAAGAGGTGCCCAGAGGTATAGTTGTATGTATTGGAAACAGCCTAAGGAGGGAGAGAACTGAGAGCAGAGACCAGATCTCTCTCTCTCTCTTTTTCTACCCTTTGCTCTCAAATGGATTCTGTGGTGATCTACATAGTTCACTCCTCAAAAATACTTAGGCACTCACCTTCTTGTTGATAGGAATATTTAACTACTGAAGGGTCATGAATACAGGCATCTCTGAATAATAGTCATGGCTTCAAGAAAATGCCTCACCAAAGAAAATTATATTGCCAAGAAAGATGATGCACAATCAAATATTGGCTAAATTATATTACAGAGGGGGAGCCCACACCTCAAACTGGAACAATTCTGAAGGACCATCAGAGCTCTAACTTCAGATTCAATCGCACTGCAAGTCTTCTACTCTTTTTGTCAGTACTGTTTTATTTCCTTGCTAATGAATATTGAGAGAATTTCTTATTAATCGCAAAGAATATTTCCTTTCAAGTTTATTTCCAAGGAAGTCAGTTCAAGACTCTTCCATTGGCTGAATCAATCTAAAATCAGCTTGTAAGAGACCCTAGAAATGAATTTCATTGCACTAGTCAACCTTCCCCTTGCTAGAACAGAATACCTGAAACCTGAAATTTAAAGAAGGAGAATTTAAAATACTTCCATTTCCGGAGATTCAGTACAGGTATGGCTGGCTCTTAAGGTAGGAACTTCATGGTGGGAGGGTGTGGCAGAGCAAAACTGCTTAGTTCATGATGACCTGTAAGCAGAGCAGGGAAATAATGTCAGAGAGAAAGGGCGAAAAGAACAAGACATAGACCCCAAGACCAAGCTTCCATGACACACCCTGACATACCCTGACATCTCCCAATCCCAAGGCTTTTCTCAAAGCCAACCAGTTAACCCTCGACCCTAACTGCCACAATCATAGCATTCAGTCATCCTGGGCTCAGAGTAGAAAAATATCAATAACAGAAGAGTAGGAGTGGGATCGGGCTATGCTATGGTTTGAATGTGCCCTTGAAAGTTCATGTGTTGGAAACTTAATTAATCCCCATAAGAGCGTGGAAAAGTGGAGCCTCTAAAAGAAGATTAGAGCCAGTGACTGGATAAATGTTATTAGGGTGCCTGGTTAGTTCTCCTGGAGGGGGGGTTCCTGATGAAAGGATGATTCCAGCCTTCAGCCTTCTTCTACCTTTCATGCCCATGTTTTCTGTTCCCCTTCTGCTTTCCACAGTGCAATGATGGAGCAAGAAGACCCTGGCCAGGTGCAGGCCCCTTGCCCTTGTACTTCCCAGCCTCCAGAATGCTAGAAAAGAATTTCCTTGCCCTTAATGTTCAGGAGCAAATTTAAGTACATCCAGCCTTCAAATTGAACTGATAGTACAGTGTCATTCTATCACATGTGCCACAATTACCTGCATTTTTTCTGTCAAATATCAGTTAATATGTAATTGTGAAAACAATAATTTTGCTACAATTCACAAAAGAATTTAATATGATTAAAGTTTATTTTTAAATTTGTTATTGTTCCCATGATTTCTGATAATATAAATATGTGGATATGGATATATCTATATCTATGTATAAACCTTTCAGTAACATAGAATGCTAGAAATATAAGTAAATATAAGTGATGTGTTCTAAATTAGCTGCAGCAGTTCTCAGAGGCAGAGCCATTACTCCCTTATTTATAAACATAAGACATAGAAAGATACGTGGAACATGGCAAACATACAAAATATATTTTAACAGTCCAGTTCCTTAATATGAAAAAATTATATAGTTCAGAATTATATTTTATGATTCATATATTCTTAGACTCATAGTAAATAAAACTGTTCAAGATGAAACAGAATGAGAGAGATAAAACAATAATCAGAGCACAACACAATGAGCGTATGATTTATGGTACTTCTCTTTCACGAAGCCTTTTAAACTCACAAATATAAAATAAAAGGAAAGGCTTATACCCAGAGAGGAAAAATAACAGATGTACTAAACAATATTTCCAATAAATGGAGGAATGAATCTTGCATAGTCCACCCTTCTACATTCTATTTTTCACAACAAATATTGGATTGCCTCTATTAAAAGATGAATTAAGTTATATGTTGTATTTATAATATGGTATACAGTGTTTATGAGGATGATCCATAAAAAGAGAAGGGTTTCTGATCAAATAGTGAAGATAATTCTCAAGTCATATGCCTCTAGGCAAAAGTGGGTAGGGACATATTTATGAAAGAAGAGGATAACTCTACAGAAGAGAAAGTATAGAATGACTAAAATGTGGAAGAACTGGTAAGTATGTTATAAGAGAGTGCAAAAATTTGTGGGATTTTTTTAGATTGTTTACATTTTTTATAAAAAACAAAGTTGTTGGCTATAGAATTTTGTTGTGTTCTTGTATTACTTTCTTATTAGATAATCCTGCCGAGAAAAATATCTTTTCTGTTACTAAATTGCTAAAAAGTCATAGTTGTGATTCTTTTTTTTTTTTTTTTTTTTTTTTTTGGTACCGGGCATTGAACTCGGGACCTTGTGCTTGCGAGGCAGACGGCAGAACCACTGAGCTAAATCCCCGGCCCAGTTGTGATTCTTTTTATGATGAATGAATACTTAATTTTGGCAAATGTTACTTCTGCCTATAAGGTGATCATAGTGTTTTACTCTTTTTATCGACTGAGATATTTACGTATATTTATTGATTTTTAATGTAAAAATAAACACATTCTTGAGATAAATCTTATTTATTTAAGATCTATTTGCTATATTTATGGATTATATTTGTAATTTTAATGAAAATTTCTATGTTTATGGCCCTATATGAAATTGACTGGTAATTTTTCTTTCTCATATTATTCTTTTCTTTTTTTTTTTTTTTTTTTTTTTTGGTACCAGGGATTGAACTCGGGACCTTGTGCTTGTGAGGCAGACACCTGAACCACTGAGCTAAATAACTGGCCCTCTCATATTATTCTTGAGAAAGTTTTAGTGTCAAGTTTTTCCAACCTCATAAAATGAACTGAGCTTTTTCTCTATTCTCTAGGAGACATTCTCTAAGATTTGAACTATTTTCATTTTGTTTGGTACAATAACAGTTAAGACATCATGACCTTGAGTTTTATTTTCAGAAACACACTAATGACATATTCAATTCTTCAAAATATAGAGTATTCATTTACCGTTTTTCTATAGCCAATTTTGAAAAATCGCCCATTTAATATCTATTACCAAAAGTGTTACTATTAAATGTTTGCTCTTCTTTATTTTTACTGTTTAATTTCATTTTAACCTACAGACATTCATTATTTGTTATAATTAATATTTATATATTTTTGCAGTCTCTATTCTTTTTTACACCATGGCAAGTAAGTTATTTTTGGCCAGTTATTATTTTTGAAGAAATCATTCTTGGCTTTGTTAACTTCTTTGTTGCATTTGAAATTTATGTTTAATTATTTTTATCTTCAATATCTAGTTTTCCTCTATCCATATAATGGATCCCACTTTGCTTTTTATTTCACAACATTCTAATTATAGGTTTTACATTATAAATTAATTCAAAATGTTGTTTAAGCTATTTCAAACACAATTTAATTCACATTATTTTATTATCAATTAAAAAAATTCTGAATACACTGTTGTATCACTTAATATAAATGCAGCTAGGGATAACTTAATTATACTTTGCCACTGATACAGAGTACTGAAGTATAGTTGTACTGTATTCCATAAAATGGACTTTGAATTCATTTCTGAAATGTGTTGATAATGGTGTAGAGGTCTAATTTGGATCAATGTTTGTAGATGCACTGTAGATGCTGGGAATATAATGTACAATCTAGAATAATGAATTTAAATCTATTCAAATACATCCAATCATTTTCTACTTCAGTTCTACCATGTAGTTTACAACACTATCAGGAAAGAATTTCTTTCAAATACTGCATAAATTGTTTATTTGAATTTAAAATGATGAGTGATATTTGTTTTTAAATATATTCATTGTTTGAAGTTCAAATTTAACCATGTTAAATCTGGAAGACCCCCCTAGCTCAATCTCTCTCATGGCTGCCTATCTTACACAGAAAAATACAAAAACGAAAGCTAAAAACCAATTTCAGGCATGACAGTACACGCTCTGGCTTTGGATTAACCCTTGGCTCTCCCACTGACACTACACTATAGCTCCAGGGTGTCACAACAGGCTTTCTTGCAGTGCGTGGACTACACAGACCACAGTGCTCCCCCACACCCCTGCCATTTCCACATGACCTTTTTCGAGTGTCTATTCAAATATGTCACCTTACAAGAGAGATTCTGATTTGCTAATATGAAACCACAACAATTCTCATTGACTCATCCCTACATTCTCATCTGTCTTTGGGATACTCTTCACTACCTACTATCATTTAGTCTTTTTGTATTTTGCTTTTTGTTTCTCTTACTTTTCTCCTCTCTAAAACTAGATTTAAAATCCATGAGGCCAAAGACTTTTCTCACTATAGTATGTGTATACAATGCCTAGAATTGGACAAACATATTCTACAGCTTGGTTCTTGAAGTGAATGCACAGAGGGGGCACTTGTATGCAGGAGCTCCTCATCTCAGCTACACTTGTGCCCCATGCATGTCAAATCAGACCACCGTGTTTATAAACAGCAGCAGAAGCCTCCACTTCCTTTACTATGGTGTGAATGTTGATGTCCCCTAAATTTTATTCCTAGGAATGCAATCCCCAATGTGAGAGTATTAAATGGTGAGGCCTCTTCTCTTATGTTTTATTTTGTAATGGGATTACTGGACTCATAAAGGAGCTATTTCAGAGCTACTGACTGCTTCTTCCCTTCTAGCCATCTAAGGACAGCAAAGGAAACATCATCTATGAAGAACGGGCTCTCACTAGGTATTGAATTTTCTGGCATTTTGATGACTTGTTCTTGGACTTCTTAGCCTCCAAAACTGTAACAAATAAACTTTTATTATTTATAAATTATTCAGTCTAAAGTACTTGTTAAAGAAGCAGAAATGGACCGCAAGGTGGATTTTCCTCTTGGGAATTTGGAGAATTATCTCTCTGGAACTCCTGAGGGAGAAGATCCCTAATCCATCAGGGAAGTTCCAAGATATTGAAAGAAATCCAGATATCAGTTACTTTCCTCACAAGAGACTACTTAACCATGTTTCAAAGGTACCTAATACTTCACATGTAGCATTGTTAATCTAGGAGCAGAGATTAAAATAATAAAGGAAGATGGATTAATATAATCAAAATGTATTTTATTATATCTATGTCAATATTTTAGTGGAAAAAATTCTTAATTCTAATATTAAGATGAACTCAGTGACTTTGATTCTTAAAATATTTCTGAAAGTAAAACTATGTAACAACATACTTCACATTACACAACAGGAGTTTCTTTTAGAGAATACGTACAGAGAAATAAGGAAGAAACAATTTTTCAGGATTCACAGATAGATGCTTCACTTAGAACTAAACCTCAGTTCAGATACCAGATTGACAAAATTCTTCAGTATTACTTCCATCTTAACAGCCCAGCCCTGTGCTATCTTTGTCTCTCTTCCACTGCTCTTGACACTTTCTGCAGCAGTTCTGCTGCCCTAGCTGCCTCAGTGCCCCAATGTGATCCACTCAGTTTACCTTTCATGGTCATTTCTGCATTCTGCTTTACTAATATGTGAGCTGCTCCTACTCCAGTCAATGACTTCTTTCCATTTTTCAAGGTTTTATTTATTCAAGTGGTTAGTGTCATTTGTAAACTTTTAAAAGCCTTTATACATGTAATTTCCTAAAAATAGCTTTAGTGAACCTAAGTATAATGATGACTACAAAACTAAAATATATTAAATCAGAAAAGAAAACATAAAAATAGTATGGTAAATAATTATTTCATTGACAATTTTATTCACTATCAAAGATAGAAAGCACACAGTATTAAAGTAATTGTGAAGATGGTCAAGATAATTGTAAAATATGCTAAAAATGACATAATATAGTCTATCAAACATAAGACCCTATAGCTATATTTAAAATCCTTAGAAAACAGATTTTAATTAAATTCTATTACTTAGACTTCTTTGAAAGGTTCTAATATTTATTCAAAAATATAATTTGATGGGCACCTGTTTTAATGACAGAACAAAAGTGGGCTACTTGGAAAGATTTGCATACTCCAGAGCCAAGGAATGATCCTACAGATTAAATCCAAATCTGTATTATTAAAGGAGTAACAATACTGAACCACATCCCCAAGTTGTAAACTATATCCAGAACACTTTCCAGGCCCCAGTCATAAAAGTCAAAGCAAGAGAACAGCAATAATGGGAGAAAACAGAGCATCCTTTCTTGTTCTCAGTCCTAGAAGAGAAGGGGAGTTTATTGGATGAGATGGAAACTCACCATGCCTGGGAAAACGAGGTAACTAGGATACTGTAGATGTTTCTCTGCTTAAATAATAAACACAAGGAGTCATTTTCACTCTATTGCCAGTAGTTTCTCCAGATTAACATTGTTAAGAGTCCCAGCCACAAATTCAGCACAGGCTCTGCTGTTGTGAAATTCCTGAACAATTCTAAGGGGCTTTATCATTCTCTCTGGAAGATTTTGACCTGCTGAAAGAATTGAGTGTCAGTGGATCTTTTGGGACTCACAGTAGTAAATACAGAACAATCCCTACCTAATGTGCCAACCTTCTCCTTGTCACTTGTAGACCACATAGATCATGTGGCTTGAAAATAACCTTTTGGTGTTTTTGATGTTTTATAGTCCAAGTTCTCCTCCCTCTCAACTCCGAGTATAACAACTATTTCAATTTCCCAAAAGAAGTCAGACTTTTGCATAAAATACTAGCTCTCAAGAGCTTTTTACCATGAACCTATAAAAAGTCTAATTTGAAATTCAAAAATGATCTGTGACTTTTTTGTACAGTGTTGTGTTTTCTTTCCCTCAAGCAACAGCTACTACCGGCTTTGTAAATTAATGGATAATGAGTGCATAAAAAATTCAGAGAAAACATTTCTGTTAAACAGTTTCACATACTATTTGGCTCCACTACTCCAGGTAGTTTTAAAAAGCAGGATATTCACCCAAAAAGATGATAAAAATTAAAAGTACTAACAGATTTTTAAAAGTTTATCTCAATGTTTGAGTTACACTAGTGTGAAATAAAATTGTTTTATGTGTATTTTGTGCAAATTGAAAACAAAAACCTGGAATTCCAACTGCAAAGATAGAATGTTAATTCAGTACTATTCCCAGAATTTAAAGTTGAGCTTTTTATTAGATTCAAAACAATTCAACTACTATAAGAAAGATACTTTGTTACTTACTATACCTAAAGAGATGACACTACTATAGAAAACTATGACAAGCATAAGAATATCTATAATGTATCAAAACAATCAATTTAAAAATTAATAAAATAACTTGTAGACCAAGGAGGAACAGATTTAATGGGCCTCTTTCTAAACAATACCTGACATGGAACACACCATTTTGATAACCTGGTTCTATCAATAAATATCTACAGAGGATTTCCTTGACTTCTTGTGAGAAGGAGAGTTTTTCAAAATACAGAGTATCAAATTTTATGCCTGTCTGAAGATCAAACCCAGGACCTCACACATGTTAGGCAAGTGCTTTACCAATGAGCTATAGCCCCAAACCCTAGAAAAGACAGTTTTTTCCTGATTTTTCCAAAGGCCTTTAATCAAATCTTAGTATACATACATACATACATACATACACACACACAATCACATAAACCAAAGACATATAAAGAACACGTGCTAAATGTCAATTATTGATATACTTGTCAGTTACTAGTTTCTTGAAGATAACTGTCTTAAAATTTTAAATGAGTTATTGACTGTTACATGAAAAAATACCATATATTTTAGAACATTTAGGTTTAATAAGCAGTCACTGGAAGAGTATGATATGGCAATCTGTGAATCATAAAAATCCCCTGGGAAAATTCACATGTTACAACAAGGAGAAGAAAAGTATAAACTCATCCTCAGTCTTTGCATGTTTCTTTATACATACAATGTTTAACATGTCTGATATTTTTTAAAGTCAGAGAATACAAGAGAGTATCTCAAATGGGAAGGGTGATGCCCTGTTTCAATATTGACACTGTAGCTCACCATATGTTTATAGGGAAGCAGTTGATTTTAGTGTGTGAAATAACAGCTGTATCCAGGGAGCTTACCTATTGATCAAATTCTTTTTTCTCACTTTTTCTAGGATAATGGGATTGCTGTGAGTGTTTTCTAGTATTCCCTAGTCCTTTCCAATAATGCAAAGGAAAATAACTCCTTAGCAAAAGACTGAGAAAACCCATATTTTAAAAATTTCCGCACTAAAGCATAACTAATAATGAAAGAAAATGTCAAATGGGCAAATCCAATATTGAACTCCATAATCTTTATCTTTTTCATGTGATTACATATTTACTAGGAATAAAGTACTAAGACATTTCATCAAGAGCCAAAGAAAACCTTAGACCAATAATTGTATTTATGACTCCCACAACAGGGAAAATTGTTTTATGATTACAGCTACATGACCATAATTATAAGGTGTGGTTTCCATTTATAGTCACATCATAAGGTTAAGAGAAGATGTATCTTATATTTCTAAAATTATTGAATGTTTTTATTTTTAAATTTGTTAAAATTAAATCATTGATAAAATAATCTATCTCTTGCCTTACTAAACTATTGGCCCCCAGAGCAAAAGAACAGTCCTTCACAAACTTGGATCTTTTTACAGTCATCAACGTATCCCTGTTGTGTTAGTCAGGTTTTCCCATATGTTCCCATTCCCAAAGAGCCTATAAAAACAATTTCAGTTATAAAAATAAAAGTGAAACTCAGTGTTTTGTTCTTAAAACTATCAACAATTAATGTATTAAAAGCAATGATAGGGCTGGGGATTTAGCTCAGTGGTTTCGCCGCCTGATGTGCAAGCGCAAGGACCCAAGTTTGATCCCTGGTACCAAAAAAAAAAAAAAAAGCAATGATAAAAGTGAAAAATAAATAATTTGAAAATAAATTTCTATAAATGTCCTAGTGCTTAATTTTCCACAAATTTTTTAGGAAAAGATATAAAGAAAATTTATATGGTGAATCTAATTGATATTTTCCTTTAAACTAAGACTGGTATTGATTAATGATAATAACTCTATAACAGTTTAGGTTATAAACTTAGTGTTTTCCTTTTTACACTATAAGTGGTTAATTGGCAATACAAAAATATATTGATTATGATTAAGACAATATCGTGACCATACTTTAAGACTTCAAAGGATAAAAGAGTAATGGTTAAAGGGATCCACAAATATGATTAAGGTATGCTCTGCCTATTATTTTACTAAATCTTTTGGAAGAGACTGAAGCAAATTTTTTTTAAAAAGTATTTTACACCATACATTTCCAAGGATATTTGTCCTCTAGTTTGCCACTAGTTGACATCATTGTAGATGCTAACTAGAGATAGACACATTGGCCAATATCAGGAAAGTTCAAAGTGAGCATCAATTAGGAATATTCCTGATAACAAGTCACCAAGAGAAAGTTATTTTTATGTCACCCATAAAATAATGTGTATATTGGATATCTTTTACTTTTCTTTCAGATGTCTGTAATAATAAATTAGCTTTTAAAATTTTTTAAATAAATCAATATATTTATTTAATGGATTCATTTAAATATTGCTCCATGAGTTGAATTCACTGACTATATGAGTCCCACCAATGAAGGGAGATTTTTCACCTCATGCAACAGTGTATATTTAATACCTTGACAATTTGGAACATACAAGAATCCAGTTCCCTAACAAATCTTTTTAATACACAGGACTATTAGAGTGTGGCTAATTTAAGATTCCTAAAGGCTTTGAAAAAATATTATATCAACATTCTTACAAAACTATAGTGTATAAATATGTCCTAAAATGATGAAGTAATATAACACAAATAAATCATTCTTCATGGCATATACCATATTATTAATGATACTTATATAAAGGATTGTACATTTCTTCAATTAGTTTGCTCTAAATTGTATTCTGTATTAAAAACACAGCTTTGAAAGACAGTGGTTAAGTCCAAAAATCTTAAATATCTCAATTTGGATTTTGCCTTATTTTAGACAAATAAATATATATGGATATTTACAAGCTAATGTAGAATAAAATAATTTTTATGATTTATGTGAAATCAGTAAATGATGTGAAACAGTTCATTTTAGTCTGCTACAAACTGAAGAAAAACAAACTGGCATAAACAGTAATTAAATTTATGACAATGTTCTGAAATGCATGTTCAGCTTTTACAGAATAAGCAGCTGCTTATAAATGTGACATTATTTCCCTCATGAAGAGCACAGCAGAAATTCTCTTGAAAACAGAAAAACACATGAATGAAATAAAATCTAAAAATTATATGGATAGAAAACAAACCTTATTTTGAACAAGTAGTAAAAACGTGATACTGGTTTTTGTATGAATATCACAGAATGTCGGTGCAATTGGATATTCTGCTTGGTACCAGAAGTGTTTCTAATGTGGGATTTTTGTTTGTTTAGTTTTAGAATCTTTGCATGTAAATATGGAGATATATTGAGGATGGTACCCAAGTGTAAGTACAAACTGAAATTATGTGTCAAATGCATCCTTTACACATGGCTCAAAGGTAAGATTATAAAATATTTTAGTGTTCTTGCATTTTGACTAAAACTTATCATATGAGGTCAGGTGCAGAATTTTCTTCTTGTGGTTTAATGTCAGTGCTTAGAAAGTTTTGTTATTGTGGAGGATTTCAGATTTTCAGATTACTGATGTGTACAAGCTGTATTACCCTCAATTTTTTTCTTATACATTTTCAGATATAATATTAGTCTTTTAAATATTTTACAAATATTTAGAAACTATAAACTCATTTTTACTGTATCTGACACAAAATGCAATCTCAGAATACATGATATTCACCATTGAATCTAAAGCCCTAAAATAAGATATTGAAACTTATTTTCACATTAAATCTGCTGCAAATTTCGACAGTGATTGAGGGAAAGAAAGGACTGTGGAAACAGGCAAATGAGACTCATGATTGGTCCCTGATTTGTGACTGTGCTATGCCCTGTTAGAAACCAGGGGTCAATCATGAGTCTCATGTGCTGTGTGTGTTTCCACAATTAAGGTCCTTCTCAGAAAATGTAGGATCCTGGATTGGTATGGTATAGGACAAAACCAGAAGAGGGCATGGTATCTTGGCTGTCTTGGGTTGTTGACAGTGGAACAGGACAGGGAGAAAGGATAAAAGCAGAATGTTTCTTCTGAAAGGAATAGTGCAGCATGGGCAGACTGGCTCACAATTTACTGTTTCTTCGCCTGTTTGAACTGATCCAACAAGTCATAGGTACAAAAGGCCTAAAGCCTAAAGCTGTATACATGCTAGAAAATTCCCAGGAGTAGTAATTGACTCTAGCTTTAGTCCTATATGAGACCTGTAATACAATATGTAGGAATAAGAGCTCAAAAATAAAATTTTTAAAACTTCCCTAACTGGCATACCCTGCCTCCTCTATGGTCACTGCTTCACTAACCCAGCAGATAACCCTCAGCTCCCTTGGGAAAATTATTTTAGAGAACAGAACTACTCTAAACTTGCTTTCAGGCCAATTAGGAAAAATATGTGACACTGACAACACTTTTGCTATACCTGGGTAAAAACCTCAGGAATTCTAGAGACACGTGAAGAAGTTCAAGAAGCTGGCCCACTGGACCACATGGACCATCTGAAAGCCCTTTTTTTTGAGCTCCTTAGCAACTTACTATGTGGATTTCTTGGATTGTGCACTAGTTCACTTCTCAAGGAAGACTCGCTTGTGACAGTAGTCTTTCTGGGCCTGGTAAAATGTATTCTGACTATGACTCAGTGATGTTACATCAAGATCATATTGGCCAAGGTGATGTGTCACTCTGATGACACAAAATGCCTGAGATCTAGGCAGACCCAGGGGTCTATATAATGTACTAGCTTTACTGAGTGGGCTATCAGGGTTGGAAGATGAGCTACAGGAAAGCTCTCCAGATGTCTGTGGACCAGCCCAGTTTTTCTCTTTCTCACTTAGAATTTTCAGGAATAGACTGAAATATGCTGGCAGTGTAATGTTTTAAGGTAAAAAAAAAAAAATGCATGAACTGGCTCAGGTTTGGAGAATGGAGCATCTGGAGCTAGGGGGAAATCTCCTGACTGCCAGGCTTTCTTCCCACCTCCTCTGGAATTTGGATATACTTCAAAGCTTTGCACAGTGAGTCACGTTGTTCCTGAGGTTTATAACCAAGGGCAAGCTACCTTTCTGCATCCCCCCAGCTATGGAGCAAATGAGTGAGGCCCAAGTATTCAAGACTGTCTTTCCTACACAACTTTCTCAAGCATTGAGAACTGGTTAAAAGTTCATCCTTGCTGACTTTCTGTAAGTAAAAAAATAAGAAAAAAAAAACTTTTATAAAGCTTGTGTATGACTGTGTTCTTTTTTTTGTGCCGAACTTAGGAACTTGGTAAATCCATAGCTCAGCATGAAGTGGACAGAAGGATTCAAATTTCTATTCCTGAGGTTGGCATAGTAATGATCTTTGCTACCTACATACCATAAAAGTCCTCCCTTGGAATTGGAAATTAGGAAACCTGCTCCCTGGGATGCCATCATGATGATAAAATAGCATGGCTCTTGTTCAACACAGCATAACCTTCTCAAAAATTTTTGAAGGTTTGTTGATTTTTTTTTTCAGAAACCACACTAATCTACAATGACATCTTAAAGTTAACAGAGTAGACCCAGAAAATGAGAGCTTTCAACCTGTTTAAAATTCTGCACACAAAACTCTAATGTTAATTCTGTGGAGGATTTTCCATAAAAACTATTCAGAACTCATTTACTTTTTTATCTATGCACCATGAAAATTTCACACACAGTAGGAAATACACAAAATAAGTTTAACTAGAGTATTTTATTTCTTAAATTTTTTATTGGTACACTCTAGGTATACAACACAATTACATTTCTCATTGGGAACTTGTACCTTTATGTGATGCATCTTGGTTCTTATTTTTTCCCCATTCCTACCCCTCCCTTCAACCCCCCCAACCTTCCCTATTTACAAAGACTTTATTTCCATTTTTTTCCATTTCTCATCATTTTTCCTTTCCCTTCTTTCCTTTCCCCTGCCCCTCCCACTACCCCTACCCTTTTGGACATTTTCTTCCTATTTTGCATTATCAATTATTCATTCTAATCATTGGTACACTTTAGGTATACGATATAATGACATTCATCATTGGAAATTTGCACCTTTACATAATCCCTCTTAGTTCTTGCTTTTCACCCTTGCCCAGCCCTCCCTTTAAGCACTCCATTCATCCCTATTTACAAAGACTTTCTTCCTATTTTTCCATTTTCTCATATTAATTCCATTCCCTTCTTTCCTTTCCCCTACCTCTCCCACTTCCTTCCCCTTTGCCACTTTTCTTCCTATTTCACATTACCTATTAATAAATGGTGCTGGAAAAATTGGGTTTCAACTTGACAAAGATTAAAACTAGACCTATATCTCTCACCATGCACTAAACTAAAATCAAAATGGATTAAAGATCTAAATATTAAAAGAGAAACTCTGAATCAGTTGCAACAGAAGTTAGGCAGAACTCTTGAAGACATCGATGTGGGAAAAGATTTTATGAACAAAACCTCAGTTGCCCATGAACTAGCACAAACAATCAACAAGTGGGATCTCTTCTTATTAAAAAGCTTCTGCACAGGAAGAGAAACCACCAGCAGTGTGAAGAGACAACCCACAATGTGGGAAAACATCTTCACCTGCTTTTCCTCAGACAAAGTTCTACTATCTCGAATCTATAAAGAACTTTAAAAGATCAGACCTCCCAAATTTAAAGACCCAATCCAAAAATGGGCATCTGAAATGAACAGACATTTCTCAGACAAAGAAGTAGAAATAGGAGTGATTGAAAAATAACGTCTGTGGCCTCCCACCCACTCTGTGAAGCCTAAGGAATTTCCAAGTGGGAATAGTTCAAATCCATCATTTAAAATCAATACAGCCACTGACTGCCATCCCAAGCTCCTAGGGCAGAGAAGGTGAGCCACACGGGCACCAGAAGAACCACCCCATCCCACCCCTGTGGAAATGAGAAGACACATAAACAAGCCCCCAAAACAGACTTCTGGATCACCTACAGCAACCCCAAAGGGAAACGAGATGGAACAATCTGATACTTAACCACCTGGACTCTCTAAACTGGCAACAAAAGAGGATCTGGGAAAAATGAAATCAGAAATAATTACTCAGCAGCAAAGATTTTGCTCATGGTGCAAGACAGGATTAATAAATCTAGAGAGGACACAGATAAAAAATTTGAGGATCTGAGAAACATGATGGAATCCCAACATAGGAAACAAATGGAATCCATAAAACAGATGTAAACAGATTTCCAGGAGATTAAAAACTCCATCGAAAGTCTGTGCAACAGAATGAACGAATGTGAGGACAGAATTTCAGATATAGAAGAAAAGGTTGCAATTAGTGACCAGGAAGAAAAAATTGCTTTAAAATTGTAAAGGAACATGAGAAATCAATCCAGCAGCTGCTAGATGATGCAAAGAAGAATAACATAAGACTGATTGGAGTCAATGAAGAAAGAGGAGAAAGTGCAGATGACATAAAAAAAACTGTTCACAGAAGTGATGACAGAAAATTTCCCAAGGAGGGGAAAAGAACTTGACATACAGATAAGTGAGGCATATAGGACTCCAGCTAGCCTTGATCTAAAAAAAAAATCTACACATAGGCATATAATAGTTAGGATTCCAGAAACCCAACAGAAGAATAAAATTCTACAAACAGTGAGAGAAAAGAAACAAATCACATACAAAGGAAAGCCCATCAGAATCACAGCAGACTTCTCAATGCAAACCCTCAAGGCAAGAAGAGCTTGGAGTGATGTATTTCAAGCCCTAAAGGAAAACAGTCTCCAACCCAGATTGATATACGCTGCAAAACTATCTTTCAAAATTGATGGAGAAATAAGATACTTTCATGATAAAGAGCACCTCAGGAACTTCATGAATATCAAACTGGCACTCCAAAAAATTTTAGACAATACCCTAGGAGAAGATAATGAGGATCACAACCCCAGGAAACCCAGCAGAATGAATCCATTGGGCATGACAAATTAAATGCAAAGGGAGGAGAATCCAACAAAAAGAAAAAGTCATGACAAGGCTTTTAAAACTTTTAACTTCATCTCCCTAATGAGTGTATAATTCAATCTTGTTATTGTACTGATTAGTATTTTTCTGATTCTAGAGTTGCACATCTTTCTTTGTGCTATACTGGCTATTTATCATCTTCTTATGTCTACTTCTTAATTGGGTTATCTATTAATGAGCTCTAAGAATTCTTTGTATATTCTGGTCATAGGTTATATGCATTGTAAATATGGTCTGTTTAAGGACTACTTTTCATTTTAATGATGTCATTTAAAGTTTTAAATTTTGATGGAATCTCATTTATCAACTTTTTTCTTTTATACATCATGTCTTTTGTATCCTAGGTAGTTCTTGCCTACCCTGAATTCATAAACATTTTCCCTTATAATTTCTTCTTAAAGTTTTATACTTTTAGGCTTTCTTATTTAGGTTCATACATCCCTTCAAGTTATTTTCATGCATGGAAAGTAAGATTTGAGGTTAATTTTTTTATATATGGATACCTGGTGTTCTAGTGCCATTTGCTGAAGACACTATCTCTTCCTCAGCTCTTGAAATGAGTTTATATTCTGTAAAATGTTAATGTTAAATAATCTTTCAAAACTCAGTGGACCATGTATGTGTGGTTCTATTTCTAGATTCTCTGTTTTATTCCAATGATCTATATGTCTTTCCTTACACCAACACTGCCTTAATTACTGTAGCTTTAGAAGAAGTCTTAAAATTAAGTACTAAATGTCTTCCAACACTGTTTTTTTTTAACTTTTCTAGGTCCTTTGTACTCCTACATAACTTTTAAATTTCAATATCCAATTCTTCATTTACAGCAATTATACACAGATCTGAATTTTTATATATACCTTGTGTTTTCTAATCCTGCTAAATTCAAATACAAGTTCTAGGGGCTCCTAGAGATTTCTTAGTATTTTCTCTGTAGGTGATCATTTTGTCTACATTTAAAGATTTTGCTTTTACCTTGCCAGTCCTATCCTAATTGTGTCATTTTATTGCCAGACTATTTTGGTGGGGCCTAGGTTTCAAAGTTGAATGGACAGATAAAGACTAAGCATATCTGTCCTTGTTCCCCACCTTAAGGAGAAAGCATTGTATCTTCTCCGTTCATATAAGACATTTTTGCTGGAAGTATAGAGTACATGTCTTTAATCTGTTGAGAAGTTTCTGTTCTACTTCTAGTCTCCTGATAGCTTTTATGATGAACAGCTGTAGAATTTAGCCCAATACTTTTTCTCCAACTAGTGACAGGATCATACGGGTTTTTCCTTTCCTCTGTTAAAATGATGACTTTTGGGGGTGGATCTTCCAATGCTGAACCAACACTGCCATCCTTATAAAAAAAACCACTTTCTACATCCTGCCAGATCTGACTTCTAATTGTTTTGTTAAATAAATTTCTATCTATGTTCATACTTTTTTCTTCTATTGTCTTTATCCAGTTTTAGTATTAGCACAATGTTGATTTCCTAAAATGAGGGGAGAAATGTTCCTTCTTTTTTCTGCTTTAATTGTTTGATATAATTTATCAGTTAAAATGTATATGAGCCTGCTGTTTTCATATAGGTAGGTTTCCAAGCTAGGAATATACTTTCTTTAATAGGTGCTATTCAAATTTTATATTTCCTCCAGAGTTACTTTCATTAATTTGTCTTCCAAGGTACTTCTTAGAAGTTGTCAAATTTATTTCAAAACAGATTTTTGAAGTGTGCTTTCTATATCCCTTTAAATTCTGTAAAATCTGTGGTAATGTCTCCTAGATCTTGATATTGTAATTCTAAAAATGTATAATTGATATTGTGTAACAGGATGAAAAGTTCTAAAGGTGCAGGGGAAGTGGGAGGGGTAGGGGAAAGAAAAAAGGGAAAAGAAAAAGTATAAGAAAAGGAAAAAATGGAAACAGTCTTTGCAAATAGGGAAGGGTGGAGGGGGTGAAGGGAGGGTAAGGGGAAAAAAGGGAAAGGGAAAAAAATAAAAACCAAGATACTCATGTAATGGTACAAGATCCCAATGATGAATGTAACTGTATTTTTTACCGAAAATGTACCAATAAACTTAATGGGAAAAAAAAGAAGTAGAAATAGCAAATGAATACATGAAAAAATGTTCAACATCACTCATTATTCAAGAGATCCAAATGAAAACAACGTTAAGATTCCACCTCACTCCAGAAACAATGGCTGCTATCATGAAATCAACCAATAACAAATGCTGGCGGGGCTGTGGGGAAAGAGGAACCCTGCTCCACTGCTGGTGGGAGTGTAGACTGGTGCAAGCACTGTGGAAATCAGCATGGAGATACCTAAAAGAACTAGGACTGGAAGTTCCATTTGACCCCACTATTCCACTGCTGGGGATCTTCCCCAAAGAATTAAAAGAATCATACCATAGTGATATATGTGCACCCATGTTCATAGCAGCATTTGTGATAGTTAAAATTTGGAAACAGCCCAAATGTCCATCAAGTGGAGACTGGATAAAGAAAATGTGTTTTCTTTTATAAAATGGAGTACTACTCAGCCATAAAAATTGAGACATTAGAGACATTTATAGCTAAGTAGATGCCCATTGAGGTGATACTCTTAAGTGAAATAAATAGGACACACACGTATAAATAGGGTATTTTATAAAATCAGAGATGAAAAAGAGAAAAGGAAGTCTTTCAACACAACCACATCAAAATCATGTCCTAAATTATCAAAAAATAAAGCATTTCAATTTAAGATAGTTTTAACAAGGAAATTAATTCATTAAATAATTTAAACACATTTCCACAACTGATACATTTTTAGATTGCTGGTACAGGAAAAGTGCCCTAATTTGACTATTGACCTATTTTCCTCTCTCTTTCAAGGAACTAAAAAAGTGGCTTAAATCTCTTGGTTTTCTAGTAATACTTCCTTTTCTAAACATGATTCTTAAGGCTGAAGTCAGTTGTAACTGGCACTTTGAGAGTGCCTGCTGGAGTGAGGATATGAGTTCCCTACGGAAGATGAGATTGAGCACTGCTAAAGAGTAGATAGTCCCGTCTGGTTTTATTTTCTGGTTCTCTCTCCAGACAGTAGCTACCTACCCTGGAGTGATATAAACCTTGGGGGACACCCTGGGGATGCCCTAGGGGGCACAGGAATCAAGCAGAGACTTATGGGATGCCACATTTGTTTCTCTTGTTTCAGATTGGGAGCTCCATATCTGAACCTCTTGCTCCTTTGAAATTTATTAAGGAGAAATTTAGTATTTCTCTACACCTGTGCATGGTGTGCCTACCTGCTATAGCCAAGTACACAGAGGAAAGTACTATGATGCTATCTCATAATTAGAATTATACTGTAAAAGAGAGAAAATGGTCAAAAATCATCTTATGGTGAGATTTTCTTTGCATTAAAAAGGAATTCTTGCTTGTGTTCAAATGTAAATGTGGGCCATGGAAACATGACAGACACCTCACCCTTAAGACCTTCAGTACCTCTAAGCCTGAGGCAACTCTTCGCCCTTTAAAACTTGAGAACAAAGTTGCCAAGACAACTTTAAGCCTAACCACCATGTGCTGAGGGTGGAATTTCTAGGCCAGACATAATTCAAACCTCCATGAGGCTATATTCATCCTTAGCTAAGTTGTTCAGGTCCCTCAAAGATAACATCTCTTGCAGGAAGTAAATGGCAAATATGGGACTACCTGTGTTCATGTGCCTTTTCCTCTGTGATCTAAGACAGATTAAATGAGACCTAAAAAAGTTTTCAGATGACCCTAATATGTACATTGAGGTCTTCAGAGGACTTACTGAGTGAGACCTATAGACTAGATTAAAAAGATGTAATGTTGCTCTTAAATCAAACATTGATTTCTAATGAGAGATAAGTATCATTACAAGCTGCTACTACATATAGAGACAGATATTTTAATTTTGGAAGCTCAAAAGACAGGCAGCCAGAGGGACAACTGGTTTCTATTAGAACACAAGCAGTTCCTATACAAGACCCCTACTAGCCTGCCAAGCAGATAGGAGATTAAATAGAAGACATTTTCAGGCATGTATTCTTGAAGATCTATGAAAGATAAGAACTAAGTCCTCCAATTATTTTAAATTGTCGACTATTTATTAGGAAAAAAGATGAGAACATCCCTGACTCCTGATTTGATAGAAGGAAATGCTATAGTTTTTCCCAAGTCTCAGTCTTGCAATATGTAGATGGTATGCTGTTATGTGTCCCCTCAGAAGAGCTTTCTAGCCAAGATATCTGCTCTGCTGAATTTTCTAACAGACAGGGGTATAATATTTCTAGATCTAAGGCATGACTTTTGCAGCCATGAGGTAAAATATTTAGGCCTTATTATATCTAAGGGAACCCAAAGACTGGGGGAAGAAAGAATTAAACCAATTCTTTCCTTTCCACAGCCCAAGACTAAAACAGCTAAGGAGATTCCTGGAAATTATAGACTTATGTGGCATTCAGGTAGCAGGATATAATGAGATTGTGTGGACCCCTCTATCAGCTTATAGAAAACCCCAAAACACAGATACCCATATTTTAACCTGGGACCCTTGTTCTGAGACCGCATTCCAGAAGCTCAAACAAGCACTTCTAAGTGCCTGTCTACAGGACACCATTTCAGTTTGTATGTTAATAAAAGGTGAGACATGGCTTTGAGGGTGTTTATAGAAGATTAGGGACCTGCCCAACAGCCTGTAGGATATTTCAATCATAAATTAGATATTATAGATTAAGAGTAATTCTTTAAAAGGATAAGCTCTAAACAATATAGTTAGAACACTTTCATTCTTTTTCGAGGGAAAAAGCAGCCATTTAGGTTTGATTTTCTGCCTGGCAATGCAGTGGGAGTGAGTCATAGCTTTTGTATCTGGAGACATATTTTGCTAAGGATCGAAGATTCACTCTGGAAAAGCTCCTGATATTAATTGTCCTTCTACACCTGAGATGGTTAAGATTTAGTTCTGCCATACTTAAAGGCACTCTTCTGTCCCTTCTCCACTCCCCTGCCCCTGAGAAATAATGCAGTTTGGTTCAAGGCACTTCCCTCCTCTGTGGCTGCTGGATTTCAAGACAAAGCTTCAAGAACAGTGAGTTTCCCTTTCCTGGAGTCCTTCCTGAGTACATAAAGCTGAGCTTCATTGATCTCTGGGCCATATAGAAAACTGGTCTGGGTTTAATCCTGACTCTCTCAAGAAATAAATGTAAAAGTTCTAGTCCAGATTTATCTGTCTTTCAGCCCTCAGGCAAAATTAGAGAATGGTAAGAACAGCTGACCTGGCTCTAGCCACTTACTTGCACCTCTAGTCAGCTGCCACTGGCACAGGATGAGATAAAGTCTAAGGGACACCTTAGATTGGGCACAGAACAAGAGGGATAAACATAGATGCCTTCTTTTCTTCTTTTTTTTTTCCAAAATGGGAAAAACTGTCATTAGTAGACATCTATAGCAGGGCAGGTTGGAGCCTTGGCAGGCCTTCTTCCCTCACTACATGGAATTCATGCTTAGATCCAAAGAGTGGCACCTAGTTTCTTGTACATGCAAACCTGGCCTGAGAAGACCCCCCAATGAAGATAATTAAAATTGCCTTTAACAGTCTGTCCTTTTAAAAGGAACAATTACATGTGGCTATCGAAAAACTATGGTTATCAAAGCAACCATGAGAAGCCTGTGTAGCTGGGTATTCCAGTCAGATAAATTATCAGCTTAGGACCCATCTTAAAATGGTCTTTGCTTTCATAGGTGTAAAAGATTTTTATTCCTTTTGATTCTTATTACAAGAGATCTCTGTTAATTGATTGATAAAGTTCTGACTGGTCTTTTAAATAATTATAAACCTAAAAATTATCAAAGTTATTATAATTCAACTTGGCCAAATACATCTGAGTTCAATCTGGTTTATAAACAAGTTGTCTTATGTGTGTGTGTGTGTCTGTCTGTTTAATTTGTTATAACATGTACAGCTGTTTTGTTTGCGCTTTTTTCTTTTGGCATTTTGGATTTTTTATGATGTTCACCTATAACTCAAGTTGGCTTATAGATAAATATAATTAAAGGCATGCTTCCCCCAGCTTGCCAGATGATCCAAATAATGTCAACTGGTTTTACAAATACAGTACATATTGTTGTCTATATATAACTTGGGAATCTTTCATTGGTCAAAATAATGTGTTAATTGTTATGATCTGGTTATCATGGGTCATCTAAAAATTTGTTAAGATACTTAAATAAAGGGCTTAGGAAAACTACTGGACAGGACTCCCCTTGGTAAATAAAGGTGTGGATACCTGGAAGAAATTTATTCCAGCCTTTGTTCACAAAGGGGGAGACCCCAATAATTTTCATAGCCTGATGGGAAATACATCACTAAAGATATCATTGTGATATATATACATCGGTCATGGTCTAAGTTTTCGGTGGAAAAACAAGGTTTTATTTAAAATGCTCTTAGTGCAAAACAAAATTAAGGGAAAAAGGGTTTCATGTAACTGATCCTCATTGTTATTTTATGGTATATATATTCATGCCTTCTGGATGTATAGGTCTTCTAAGATATTGTTTATGGTGATGATCTTTGACTCAGGTATCTGCTTTTCTCTTGCACTCCAGCTACTTGTGATAAGAGGTACATGTCAAGTCAGCATGAGATAGCCAGTCAAATAGTAGTTTTCTTAAAAACTTACCTGATGTATATTATATGTGTCACCATACTTAGGGATGTTCAGTCACCAAATAGTTGAAACAATGTCACACACTAAAATTAGAGGCTAAACATTATGAACTCGTAAAGTACATTTATAGGCCGATATGTATATTCTCTTTAGATGGCATCCTACTAAAGGATAACAAATAAGAGTTTTCTTTATGTCATTTAAAGTCTTGTGATCAGATGGAGATGTTTGACTGAGAGACTATTCCATACTAAGATGGATATGTAAGTGTTACAAAGAAAATGTCATCATGATTGCCATGCTAAAATACTATGTGTAGTTCTTAATCTTAAGTTTCTCTATAATATATAACTGTTGTCTGTTAACATTCTTCAGGGATTCAACTACTAAAACAACCATGGTTGGTAAGAAATAACAGCCCTCTAACCGTGCTTTACACTTCAAAATTGCTTGATGTTTTAACTATTATAACAGTTAAGTTCACTGCTCCTACTGAAATACTTATGTCACTGATCTTCTCTTCTGGGTGTTCAACAACTAAAGTTTAGAAACCAAAACTAAAAAGGTAACTGGGCTATGAGGACAGCCAATATTTTGGCCCTGGCCCCTCAAGGTCAACAAAGATCTAGGACACAAAGGATCCTACAACTTTGATAAGTCACTCAACCTCCTGAGCAGGGAGATTGCTGGGCACCAGAGGACAAATGTACCCTGTGCCAAAGGAGGGTCACACAGAAGGAAAAATCTCCCATGCTTTCACTGAAAGCAACATGGTCAAGCAAGTCCATGACACATCCTGACTGCAGACACTGACAGAGCTGAGAGGCTCTATTCATGGTTCCAAAGTAATGTCTGAGGAGACTTAACTGACCTTGATAGATAGCAAGAGGTTCATACTGATTGACACAGGTCTCACTTTAACTTGGTCTTAAACACCCAGCCGAAAAGAATAACCAAAAGAGGTATAAAATAATGCCATAGTAATAAAGCTAGATATAAAAAGGGGCTCAAGTCACTGACCCCTTCTGGCAGTTTCTAGCTGCACCAGTAGCTGACCACAGTTATGGATCATTAGGAAAAAACTGGTAGACTCTATAAGAGCCACCAGGTTATAATCACTATTTCAATTTCTAAGTGTGACTTTCTTCCCAACCTGCCCTTCCATTCTAGTGTGCTCATGCTTAGATTATACATGCTCTAATTTCTTAAAAGTTTTGTTTATTCTTGCCTAGAGGCTGCCAAAATCCAAGCAGCCAAAGAATGGAACCAATGACAAATGTGCTAGACTTCTTTTACCGAGATCCACCAGATCAACCTTGTAAACAGCTTATAATTGCTACACTGTACAACATGACTTCTATGTTGGGATTCTGAAGTCCCCTGGGGCTTCTCCTTATCCCCTCTTTGGGAGGCTATTACTAGTCTCTCCCAGTGGAAACATTTGTTGGCTATATTCATAGCAATCCTGCTTACTTTGTAATTTGGTCCATCTATTAACTGTTTCTTTGCCTTTGTCTCCTCCAGACTCAAATCTGTACAGCTACCAAGATGACAATGCCTTGCACCTATTGAGGGCCTTTCGATAGACTTTCTATAGAGTAACTCTAACTGCTGATGACCACTACAACCCTCTTCAGCTGGAAGTAGCCAGAACAGTCTTTGCCCTTTGCCCCCTCACACCAGTTAGGGCTACTGCCTCAGAGGGGGAATACTGCAGATAGGTAAATTAATTAGATATCTTGTAGGCAGTTAGACAGAACCAGCCCATGAGGAGCCAACATTGAGGACAGTCAAGGAGCCAACATGGAGGACAGTGAAGACACATTCACTGAAGGGTAAAATTGTAAAAGAAGAGAAACTACCACATCCATGTAGGATGAATAGCAGTAATTGATAATCTAAATAGGTATTAATCACCTGGGTGGGGTGCCACGGTCTTAACTCAGCCTTTCCAGGAAATATCCTTGACCCCCACCCTTATTGAAAATCCTTGTAGGGCTGGGGATTTAGCTCAGTGGTTCTACCACCTGCCTTGCAAACTCAAGGACCAGAGTTTGATCCTCAGTTCAAAAAAAAAAAAAAGAAAATCCTTGTATGCTTGCTGCGTGATTTGGTCCCCCATTGGACCCCCATTTAATCAATATCACCTGGGTGACTGTACTTGTAATCTTATTGATTGGTCATGGTTTTGTCCCACCTCATGCCCACCTTGTAAATTTCCATTAGGTCTTATAGTTTTGTCCCACTTTGTACCTCCCTCACCACATGGCTTTGCTGTATAAAACATCTCTGAAAAGTGGGGTGGGTGGCCAACCCACTTTCCTGTCCCCCTTCTGTCTCTCTTTGGCAGAAGCTTTCTTTCTCCCAATAAAATTTTTCTACTTTAAATAAATAAATAAATAAATAAATATCTAAATGTTTAGATTGTTACTCATGACAAGTAGAAAGATGTTTTTAGAAAAACAATAGGCAAGGAAGCTACTTCATCCCTAATGTTGCTTTTTAAAATTAGGAGTGTTTTTTTTATAGAAGGTTTCATATTGGAAAAGGTAAGTTGGTATTTAAGTAGCTTACTGGATATTTAGGGTATGAATGTTCTCAATGGATTTCAACCAAACCAGCAATAAGAAATAATATCTGTTAAGGTGCGTGTCTAGATGTCCCTGCAAAGCCTCAGGCACTCATTGGTGGGCCTTTCAGAGGTGGCTGACTCTAGGGAGCATGATGCTGGAATTAAATTGTGTGATATTGGGTTTAAGGGTGTGTGATTACTAAACTAGCCCACTAATTGGTTAAACATAGTTTTGGGGTACAGAGAATGGAAAGGCCCTCCCTGGGTGTGAAAGGGAGAGGCTTCTGCTTTGTAGTTTGTTGCTTCAATACTTCACTGTTTTGCTGGTTTCTGTCTGGATTGTCTCCCTTTTGCGATGCCCCTCTGCCATGCAGCCCTTCCTTGGAGCCAACTTTGGACTGAAACCTGCAAACTGTGAACCAAAATAAACCTCTCCTCCTTTAACTTTGGGTATTGGGTATTATGTCTCAGCAAGAAGAAAATTAACTAAGATAATATCAGAAAGGATTTTAAGGTGAATTTTCTCCTTAGATAAGTAATTTAAAATTATAGGGATTTCTATGTACTTTATTGAAGCATTTGAACTAAGAAATTAAAAGTTTCCTATATTGAATGACTTTTGTAAAAAGTATCATTTTCATTTTGGATTAAAAAGAAAGGTAAAGGAATTCAAAGAAGTTGAAATTTAAGTTTAAATAGATTTAGTCATAATATAAAGATAAGAAAAAAATGATTACTAGCCCCTTTTTGCTACTTCCCACCTCCACCTTACACTTTATCTCCTGCTTTTCACTTTGGCTCTAGAATAAGCTATTACATCATGATGGTTAACTAAACAAAGCAAAGTAATAGATGCATAACTGGAGAACAATAGTGTCTACTTATACCACTATGCTGGAGCTTAACTTTTAAGCCTTATGTAAGTAAATTTAAGAACATGTCAATTTTAAGAGCCTTATGTGATGACATATGCCTATAATCCCAGCACTCTAGAAGGCTGAGGCAAGAGTATCTTATGTTAAAGCCCAGATATGCAAATTAAAAATTAACTAGGTCCCATTTTAAAATTAAAATAAAAAGACAAAGGGCTGGTAATGTAGTTCAGTGAGAATACTGTGGGCTCAATTCTCAGATCCATAAAGAAAAAGGAGGAGGAGTGGGATAAGGGAAGCAGAGAAGGAAGACAAAGAGCAGGAAAAAAGAAGGAAGGAGGAGGAAAAGAAGAAAATTTTAGAAAGTGAATTAAAAACCACAAAGACAGAATTAATGACAACATTTTATCTTATTTGCTCTATCATGAAATGCATTTTGCTCTTAAAAATTTCTGTTTCAGGAAATATATACTGTTTCCTCTCCCCTGCCAAAAAAAAAAGAAACAGAAAGAAAGAAATCACTATGTATTTAACCAAAATATTTCAATACATAGCTTGATGTACTTGAATTATAAAAAATACGAACAAGGACTTGGCTATTAACTAAGATTTTCTTGCTTCTTCCATTTCTTGTTGAAATGTGATGGTAGGAGACATGAGAGAACAAAGATTTAACCAATAATCCCTAAAACTCTTGAGTCATATAATTTATATATTAGGGATTAAAAAAAAAGCAGCATGTCACTTTAAAACACAAAGCTATGAGAACTAAATTGGGAGCATCTCTCAATACCTGAATAAAGAAAGACGTTAATATCAAGACTATTAAATGTTCTGGGATATATGTTCTGTTCAATAAAAGGAGAATTCATGTAGCTATATAGTCTTGAATTTTGGGGTGGAAGCAAATATTCTACTCAGGACAATCATGCCTTATACATATTGAAGAAAAGATGATTCTGCATTGCTTTACAAATTCAATTAAAGCTAAATAACAATAACTTAAGCACATTCTAAAGTGAAAATAATTTTGACCTTATACAGCATTGTCAAATTCTTCACTAGCAGGAAGAGATCATTATTCACAGCATGGTGCCACATATATTGCTAAGAACAGCATCCAAAGATATTTTTGCAGAAAGCAATTTTGTCATATTATGTGCTGAAGAAAATTAGGCCTTTCACATGAAAAAGTTTTCTTTTGTGAGTTAACTCTTGGTTGACTTGGATTCTTAATCAAAATTGTGTATGGAAAACAGTGAAAAATATTGTGACTTCTTGAATTGCTATGAAGATCAAATGAGCATTTTGTGAGTATAAAGTATTTTATAAAGAACAAAGCATTATAAAAGTTTCAGTTCATGATCATGACCACTAATAGTGATAATAAAAAGATTTTCTTTATGATTTTCCTTTTGAAAGACAATGCAAGCTTTCAGAAATTTAGAGATTATAAAATTATGAGAAAATAACAAGATGTTTAAAATGAACAATTGATTTTACCACCCCTTTCACCAAACAGGTTCCAAGGAGGCTCCCAGAAAGAAGAAATGGAGGTCTCAATTCACCCCTCCATGGAGTAAGTTGTAGCTTCACCAACATACATTACAGAAAAACTATAGGATGCCTTAGTGAGAGGTATAAATATAATGTTAGACAGAGTACATGCTCACAGAAAATAAAGTTCAGGCCCTCCAGCAGAGGTTCAAGGAAATGCTTTCTGTCTTAGGTACCCTCTCCCACTCTTTTACTTGCCTACTCTTCAGCTGTGAGCTCTATAGCATGGCACAGGCAAAATTCAAATACTTGGGAGCTGATTAAGGAAACCAAGCCCATGAGATCTCAATGTTGTGCAGTAAATTTTATTGGGCAGTGCCTCCACAGGGAACCTTGGAGAGGATGTCCCTCATTGCAGCCGGCCTTCCAAAGTAAGAGGTAAGAGACCTCCACCCAGTGAGGATGGAATACAAAGAAAGGAGAAGAAAGGCACAAAAGAGATGAATTCCATGCATAGTATTATTGTTCAGTGGCAAAAAGGGGAAATTGAGTCAGAAAGCTCCAAAGAATAGCCATGGTTTGGGGACTTATGTGGTCTTATTTATGGCTAACATGTTAGGTGCAGTTTCATGGTTTGTGAAAAAAAAAAAACACTCTAGCAAAAAATAAGCTTATTTTAGTTATCTGTAAAGACATTGGTTATGTTTGAATTTGAGGGGTTTTTTTGTTTTGTTTTGTTTTGTTTTTTACTTTTAAACCAATGGTTCCAGCCTCCTGTGAGGAAGTGCAGAGATTGCAATCAATATGAATAGATGATTTGGGGGAAATTTATTTAACATACACATGTCATGGAATTGAATTTTTTTTTCCAGCCAAAACCCAGAGAAGACTCGAGATCTGTCCACAGCCACATGAAGGAACTTGATAGAAATTATTTCCCATGTAAACTTTGAAGTGATTTTGGTGCCAGCAGAAAATTTTCATGTAGCCTATAAGAGACTTGAAATGAGAGGTACCCAGATAATCCATGTCCATGGGCCAGATCCACAGACATTCTAAGATACTAAATGATCACTGTTTTAAATCACTAAGTTTCCATGTAGTTTGTTTCTCATGAAAAATTACTAATAAAAGGACACCCTCTGGCCATTTTCACACAAAATATTTTGAAATGTTATCATTATTCTAGACTTTAGAAATACAGAACTGGGTTTCTTTTCTAAGAGCAGATCATCATTTGATTCATTTAGTACAATGAATGCTCACAATATTAAACTGTGAACATGGAATTGTGTAATTTGTAGAAAAACTAAATGTCCTTTATTATATATTTATTAAGATAATAACATTGTATACTAAAACAGTTAAAAATTCTTAATGAATCCAATTAGTAGGTCATTTATTTTTGTCCAATAGGATCCAAAATTATTTTCCTGCCTGATCGGTACCTTCCCAGTGAACAGAGCTTTCAGGGAAGGCTCCTTCTATTTTTGCCACCTTCAAGAAATGCTTTCCAGGGCCAGGGATTTAGTTCAGTGATTCCACTGCCTGCCTTGCAAGTGCAAGGACCTGAGTTCGATCCCCGGTACCAAAAAGAAAAAAATGCTTTCCAAAGTTACCATCCTCATTTATTTAAAGTAATCTTATCAGGGAGAAAATACTGCTAAAATTTAAGGGGCAGAAAAGAATCATGTATTCCTTAACCACCCTGGCCCAAAAGTATCACTTCAAGTCTTTTTTTTTTTTTTTGGTAAGATTTAATCATACTATCTCACCTAAATAAAAATGTTAGGTTGACAAATGCCCTCCATGGCTAGGTATCCACTTTCCTGGCAATATGCTACTAAGTTCTGGAAGAAGTTGTATCTTGGGTCTGACCTTACAAATATACATGTCCTTGAGTTCAATCCCTGGTAACATACACATACACACTATATATATAACTAAATCAGAGTTTGTGTGTTTTATTCAAGAACAACCACACAAAATGTAATATATAAAATTGACTGCAGAAATTGTGAGGCTCCCTGCTGGTAGGTCTCATAATAAGTGATAAAATTTTATATCCAGAAAGATGAAAAAAGATATTTGAATCAATATTCATCTTCTTATTCAGCCTTTAGTATTTAGATGTTACAATATTATATTACATGAGCTTGTATAATTATCAAGTTTTTCTTTATGTATATTGTTTTCATTTGCAACCAAGATAGGAAACATGTCAAAAAATTAAATGCGTACTTTATAAAATGGAACAAAATTAAAAAGTCAATATCTTATTAATGAAGATGATTACACAGAATGCTGTTTAGCATTTAATGCATGTGCTATAGTTTAAGGACCAAATAACAGAGTTTGTATTTTGGTTATATTTTTTACTAAATATGAAATGCTGCTATCTCCTTATAACATTGCAGTTCCAAGGAAATTTATTGTGACCATTAATTTTACTACTATCAATCCACCTTCTTCCATTTACCACCACTTTCCCAATCAAGGCTAGAAAAATTATAAGGAAGTTAATGATAATATGGATTAAATCTTTGCTTTGATGAGTTTAACAAAAGGAAGACTCTTACTAATTTATCCAATAAAATGTGTAATTATATATAAGATGGAGATCATAACAGCTTATATCAAAATAACTCTACAATTAAATATAAATATGGAAGGTGGAAAAGTTATTTAGAAAACCTTGAAGATATTTGAGAACCTCATACACAGTTAAGGATCAAGAAATTCATCATCTAAAAAAAAAAACAATTTAAAAAGCAAGGTAAGTTCCATACTCACAATAACTCTGTCCATGAGGATATTGTCAGATCAGGGCAATGGAGTACAATCCACTTTTAAGGGACAAAGATGATTACACAGTTTTATTTTAAATTTTTTAACACGTGTGATATAGCTTGAACACCAAATAATAGAGTTTAAATTTTGGTTACACTATTCACTAAATATGGAATTCTAGTATCTCCTTATAACATTGCAACATTTTTACAGGACTTGGGAGACAGAAATTAAACTTTAATACTGTCCAAGTAACTGTTATGTAAGGGTATCAAAATCCCAAAGAGAAAGGAATTGGTGCAGCATACATACTCAAAGGTGGTCACCAGATCAGTGTCTCTTTGTATTTCTGGCCTGGTTTACTCTTCTATTCCAGCATGTTCACAAAATAGGTAGCTTGTTTGGAACCAATAAACTAAAGCAAATGTGATAGTCACTCCCATAATTATACTACGTTATGTCAAACCACATCGGTCATCTTCTTAGAACTCTCTACTATGCTGGCTTGGCTGAAGCCAATAGTCATTTTAGGGAGGTCAAGAAACTCAACAAAGGCTCTAGTGTGGAGAAAGGGCAGCCTCCTACCAGCAGCTAGGAACTAAAAGAGACCTACAACAATCAAGGAGCTGAGTTCTCCTGACAACCATATGAGGTTGGAAGTAGATCCTTCCCTAGTCATATATTACATGTGACTGCTTGGCTAATCAGCACCGTCACTGATGTTATGTAAAACCCTGTAGACCCAGCTAAGTGGTACTTACACATTTAACCAACAGAAACGGTATGATTTTACAAGTGTACTGTTTTAAGCCAATGAATTTGTTTTAATATATTTGAGCAGCAATAAGCGAGTGATGTATACAGCTATAAACTTCCACTCATCAATTCCCTTCCAATTGTATTTCTTATTGTTTTATGAAAAGAACTATATAGTGAATATTTTAGTCTTTTTGGGCTGTATCATATATGTGGCATCAACTGAACCATATAAAAGCAGTCTCTGGCAATACATGAATAAGTGAGGGTGGCTACATTCAAAATAACTTTTTAAAGAAAGATAAAATTGAGTCATTTATAGGAAAATAGAGGCACCTTCAGACCATAATGTTAAGTGAAATAAATTAGATGGAAAGCATAAATGTCATATATTTTTTCTTATATGAAAATCCTGGAGTAAACATAAAAGATAGATAATAGGAAGTAGGAAGATAGTGTTCTCCAAAGAGGGCATCAAGTGATGGAACAGCAAGGGCAGCAAGGGATAAGGGATTAAAAGAAGGAATTGGAATGTGTTATGTACAAGTATCAACTTCATACAAGGATTGTAAACAATATGTACAAACATCAGGTACTAAAAATGCACAAAAACAAACAGGAAGAGGATCAGTAGGGAGAAGGGAAAGGAGGCAAAAAAAGAAATTAAAATATGTAATGCATATGTATCAACTTTCCCCAGGGAATGTAAACATTATGTACTACACACAAGTACTTGTACAAAAGTAACTTTACATGCAAAAACTGATGATGAGCTCTATTTAGTCTGTGAGCCATGGTTTACTGCTCCTTAGTTAAAGCCACCAGTTAAATGACAGAGATGAACCAACTGATTACAAAAGCATAGGCCAGTCGTATGCTTCCTCAATTACTGACAGAATAAGTATACAGAATACGTCTTCTTCCTTTTTTTTTTTTTCAGACAGGGTCTCACTTTGTAGCTCAGGCTGGCTCTGAACTCACTATGTAGCCCAGGCTGGCCCTGAACTCGTGGTAATCCTCCAGCCTCAGCCTCCCAAGTGCTGGGATTAGAGGCGTGTGATACCATGCCTGGCAGAATACTTATTTTTAACAAGCAAAAATGAAAAATCATTATCTCACCATACCTACTTCAGAGTTGGCAAGAACAACTGGGCAATAATTTATCTTTCTATTTGTCAGCTACAAAATGAAAATACTGTCTAACATATGCTTTCATCATCTTCCCAGATAAAATATAATTGGTATTTAGATTTTATTCTATATGTTAATATTTTTGTATATATAAAAACATGTATGTATAAAAGGCTATACTTTGATTTGGTTTTGGTATTGGCATTTAGTATTTATAAGATACTGTAGACATATTTTGTGTGGACCACAGTAATATCAATTAATGTTATTTCGCTTTTTCAAGTGCTTGCTCTTTTAAGCCATGCTCCCTTTTGAATATGTAACTGTATATCTCTACAATAACATCTATATACAAATAGTACATTCTGTCTGTCTACATATACATATTTATCACTCTAGATATAAAATATAAAATCAGAAATACAGGACTTTTAGATAATTAATTCTTACTGTGAAGGACCCTTGTTAGCAAGACAGACTCCATATTGCTGACCCACTTGCCTGCCCTTTAGATGAACTCAGAAGGAGGAAGCTTAGAAACCTCCTCCCCTTAGAGAGTCTCTTAGAAACAACAATTAATCAAGTATTGTTTTACAAATGTTCTAACTGTACCAGTTGCTACACTCCCCTAACCGCCAACATCTCACTTCTGTACAGCTGCTTGCCAAGTCCCCTCTTGTGAATCCTATAAAAGGACCTCAGACTCTGAGCCGGGTGCCTCTCTAAGCTTGGTGTTTGGAGGATGCCGTCTGGCCAGACTAATAAAGGTCTGTTTTACTTTCTCAATTTGTCCGGTGTGTTCCCTCCCAGGTGATCTTCACTGTAGTCAGCTCCTCGGAGCAGTTGGTAAGGCCCTCAGTCTTTCAATTGAATGTCAGCTACTTAATCCATTGTAAGACAAAGGTTTAACTATTCTTAAATCAAATTTATTCTGTTTCTTATAGATTAATCAAACATTCTTCCATGGAGATGGTTATAATTCATTATGACTTTAATAAAGCCATCTCTACCTTGGGATAAATTTGTTTCAATTTTTCACATGTCCAAATTGCTCTCATATACAGAAATTCATTTAATCTTAAAAGTGCCATGTGTATCAATTGCAAAAGTATTAATGAATCAATTTTAAATATAAAATTAAACATTAATATGCTTATAACAAATAAACACTGGGGTATTTATTTTAATTCAATATTCTTTCCTCTATGACAATGATCCATGAATTGTCTTCTTTAAAGCCTAGGATTACTTATAAAGTACAAAAAGAATTAATGCTTTGGGTCTTTGGTTACCATTTATTATAATGTTGATGTGTTTTTTAAATGATTGATGCATTTTCTGATACCAGGATTTTAAGAGTGTCTTTAATTTCAAGTAAGAGCTAGTCTTACTAAGTTTCTGTCAACTACAGGATTAGAATCCTAAATGTGGAATCTTACCTAAATTTCAAAACAGGCTAAAGGATGATTCTGTTTATTCCTATTTCACTTTCTCATTATTTACACTTCACTGCCTTTAAATATGTCATTAATAACACAGTTGAGTTGTCTTGATAGGGTCATACTAACTTTCTTAAAGGAAATTAGTTAAGTATGTTTCAATGCAAATATGAGGGCATCTGGTCATTTAACTATAAGTAATATCATATGTCATATAAGTATGGGACATATGCTCCATATTATAGTATTATTATAATACATTAAATAATCCTTATATATATTTGGGAGATGAGCATAATTACCTCACTAAATATAATCTATTCAAAGGCACATGTCTTCATTTATCTGCCATACATACCTTATTATAGGCTTATGTTATAAAATATGAATATGTACAAAGTCTTCATTTTCACCTGTCATTTTTTATTAATTTTCAATATAATTCTTCCATGCTCAGGAGTCAAGGAAAAAAATATAAAAATTTAATATAAGCATTTTATTTTGTAAGTGATCATGGGATTTTACTAAAGAGGTGATCAAAAATAAAAGACAATATCTTCATGAAAAAAGGCAAAATTACATAAGGTTTACTGATACCTAATTGTGAATAAACTAAGAAGGATGACAGATATATAGATTGTGAAAAGTGAGCTGAAATGAAATGTGTAGATGTAGGGAATGGGAAAGGGGACATTACCAGAACCCCTGCAGGGAGTCCTGGTCTCCTGTGAGTCACTGCAACACAAAGCAAATTAAAGAATAAAGGCAGAAAACATGACTTAGAGAAAAAGCTGAGCTTTGGGCCTGATCCATGCTGCTGTGGGTAGCAAAGACAAAGGCACCCCAAGCTTGTCACTCTTTACTGGGGTCATAGGGAGTATCAGAGACTCAGGGGACAGCAATAATCCTAAATTGACAAGGATCTTATAATCAGAGGAAGTATCAGATGACTAGGAGGGTGGTGGTAATTCTATGACTATGAGGATGTTACACTGATGAGGACCTTAGGTCAATGAGAAGCTTAAATTGTTTAGGAGGATGAGATGAGCAAAACTTTCTTAAAACAGTAAGTGGGATGAGTTAAGCTGATAAGGATTTTGCCCCACCCTAGATGAAAACATTTTACTAGGTTCTCAAAGATCCAGGATGTCTTCAATTGATGTAATTGTGCCTTTGAGCATCACAGCATCATAGGACTATTGAAGCCTCAGACAGCCCTAATGAAAATTTAATTTTGAAATGGTTTTTCCCCAAAATTATGTAGAATGGCTACTGACACATAGATAATAGCCTTTTATTCCCACTATATCCATGAAAAATGTTGTATGTGTCACAATGAGATTTAGGGACTTGCTTAGCCCTCATAAATTCAAGGATCACATAGATGTATGTGGGGAAGTCCTGGAAGAGAATGGTTTTGATGTGCACAGTGGTTGAGCTGGTTGTGAGAGATATGTACAGGTGAAGAAAGAACAAAGAAGTTAACCAATAGTATAACTATTTTGAGCACATTACTGTTATGTCAGATTTTTGAATTTGAGAATATAACTAAAATAAAATCCTAAGCACAAGAAGGGATTTTAAAATGTCAAAAATATTTTGAATAATAAATTGGATACATATATTGTACATCAGAGAATAGCTCTAAAGCATAATTAATCAATTTGCAAACAAGGCAAATTTTTGTATTACTTTAAAACACAGATTCAAAGTATTGTGTCACTCCACTTGTTTTCTCATTTAATCCCCATTTAATCAATATTACCTGGGTGACTGTACTTGTAATCTTATTAGATGGTCATGGTTTTGTCCCAGCTCATGCCCACCTTGTAATTTTCCACTGGGCCATATAGTTTTGACCCACTTTGTACCCACCTCACCACATGGCTTTGCTCAATAAAAGGCCTTTGGAAAGCAGGGTGGGCAGGCAACCCATTTGCCACTTGTCCCCCTTCTGTCTCTCTTAGACATAAGCTATCTTTCTCTCAATAAATTTTTCCTACTCTTAAAAGCAAAACAGAACAACCTCCCCCTGAAAAAACAAAGTATTGTGTCACACAAACTAATTGCCTAATTAATTAGGAACTGTAAGAATGAAAGAAGAAACAAGAAAAAAATAAGAATGGAAGAAAGAAAATGGAAACAATGCTTTTGTAGTTAGAGAGGGGATGGGGGGAGGGAAAGGGAATGGGAACAAAATGAAGCAGCAAGATATATCAAGTACAGGTACAAATTCCCTATGATGAATGTTACCTATCTATCTATCTATCTAATTTACCAGTAAAATAAAAAGTAAAAAATAAATAATTAATTAATTAAAAATAAGAAGTGTTTAGTACAAAAAAATCATTATATAATCTACATTTACTTCTTATACAGATATAGTTTGTCACTATAGACTAGAGACAGAGAGAAATAAAATATTTACCTTTTCTTATGATGCTGCTAATGAGGCTGTAAGTTTTATGTTCTCATCTGTAGTTTGACAGAGCTGAAAATATTTTACTGTTAAGGGAATTTTGAAACAAAAATAGATATTCTAAATTCTCTGAATTTTATGTAAAATAAGTCTGCTAAGTCACTATGAAAGATAAATTGGTGGAATAAAACACATGTGAGGCCATGCATGCGTGTATGTGTGAATGTGTGACCATATGTTATCTATGTGTGTGTGATGTAAAAAGTTTGACTCTTAGTATTTTTTTGATACTAAGAATGTTAGTTAAATTCATTAAGACAGTTTTGTTCTATCTAAAATAACACTCATAATACATTTCTTGTAATATTATTGTACCATAATATTCATGTTAATAGATATGAAGCCCCTAATTGTGCTGAACACAGAAATCCTCACTACATACTAGTAATTATGTTCAATATACCAAATCACCAGGAAAAAACCAAAAAGTAAACATGGGAGATATTTAATTCTTTTTTTTTTTTTTTTGGTACCAGGGATCAAACTAGGGACCTTGTGCTTATGAGGCAGGCAGCAGAGCCACTGAGCTAAATCCCTGGCCCCACATGAAATATTTAATTCTTAAACCTCACATGAGAATTATGTACTCAGTGTACAATGAATAAAGTCAGTTTATCATTGACTGATTTAAAAAATGACCAGAGAAATAAATTTAG